>NC_086448.1:30248733-30488733 GCF_028390025.1 Pseudophryne corroboree | reverse complement strand
GTGAAAGGGGTGAGGAATCGGAGGATGAGGAGGAGGTGGACATCTTGCCTCTGTAGAGCCAGTTTGTGCAAGGAGAGATTGATTGCTTCTTTTTTGGTGGGCGCCCAAACAAACCAGTCATTTCAGTCACAGTCGTGTGGCAGACCCTGTCGCTGAAATGATGGGTTTGTTAAAGTGTGCATGTCCTGTTTATACAACATAATGGTGGGTGGGAGGGCCCAAGGACAATTCCATCTTGCACCTCTTTTTCTTCTTTGCATCATGTGCTATTTGGGGACTAGTTCTTTAAAGTGCCATCCTGTCTGACACTGCCGTACAAGTCCAGGGGTACTGCTGTATAAGTCCAGTCCAGTGGTGCTGTCTTGTGCTGCCATAAGTCCAGTGGTGGTGTCCTGTGCTGTATATTATTTTCTCCAAATAAAAGGGTTATATACATTACTTATATTATTATCCAGATAATTTTACAGGGTTTGCCCTGTGTGGTGTAGGGGTACGCTCTCCTGTACTGCATATTATTATAATAGCTCCAAATAAAAGGGTTATTATTATACAAATTAATTTTACAGGCTTTGCCGTGTGTGTGTGTGTGATTTAGAGGTACGCTCTCCTGTGCCACCAATATTGTGCGTGTATTACATCTGAGCAAATTCCAGCACGTCCCATGTTGTTTGAGCCACACACTTGTGTCACTTAGCTTAGCCATCCAGCTACCTCATTGCACCTATTTTTCTTCTTTGCATCATGTGCTGTTTGGGGCCTATTTTTTAAATCTGCCATCCTGTCTGACACTGCAGTGCCACTCCTAGATGGTCCAGGTGTTTGTGTCGGCCACTTGTGTCGCTTAGCTTAGTCATACAGCTACCTCGGTGCAACCTTTTGGCTTAAAAACAATATTGTGAGGTGTTCAGAATAGACTGGAAATGAGTGGAAATGAATGTTGTTGAGGTTAATAATACTGTAGGATCAAAATTACCCCCAAATCCTGTGATTTTAGCTGTTTTTATTCAAAAATCATTCAGATCCAAAACCAAAACACGAAAGGGTGGTTTTGGCAAACCCAATCCAGATGCAAAACACGAGCATGGAACCAGAACCAAAACCAAAACACAAAACACGAAAAAAGTGCCCGCCGCACATCTCTAAATGTGGGCATTTTACACAGGTGCAGCAGTATATACATGTGGGCATTATACACAGGTGCACCAGTATATACATGTGGGCGTGAAACACAGGTGCAGCAGTATATACATGTGTGCATTTTACATAGGTGCAGCAGTATATACATGTTGGCATTATACACAGGTGCAGCAGTATATACATGTAGGCATTATACACAGGTGCAGCAGTAGATACATGTGGGCATTATATACAGGCACAGCAGTATATACATGTGGGCATTATACACAGGTACAGCAGTATATGCATGTGGGCATTATACACAGGAACAGCAGTATATACATGTGGGCATTATACACAGGTGCAGCAGTATATACATGTGGGCATTATACACAGGTGCACCAGTATATACATGTGGGCGTTATACACAGGTGCAGCGATATATACATGTGTGATTTATACACAGGTGCAGCGGTATATACATGCAGGCATTGGGGGTCATTCCGAGTTGATCGCTCGCCAGCTAGTTTTAGCAGCCGTGCAAATGCATAGTCGCCGCCCACGGGGGAGTGTATTTTAGCATAGCAGGAGTGCGATCGCTTGTGCAGCAGAGCGTCTGCAAACACATTTTGTGCAAAACAAGACCAGCCCTGTAGTTACTTACTCTGTGCGATGATTGCTGCGACGAGTGACGTGGTAATGACGTCAAATACCCGCCCAGCAAACGCCCGGCCACTCTTGCGCTTTTCCAAACACTCCCAGAAAACAGTCAGTTGACACCCAGAAACTCCCACTTCCTGTCAATCTTCTTGCGACCGCCAGTGTGACTCAAAGCGTTGCTAGATCCTGTGCAAAAGCACGTCGGCCTTTGTACCCTTACGACGCGCGTGTGCACTGCGGTGCATACGCATGCGCAGATCAGCCCCGTTTTGACATGATCGCTGCGAAAATCGAGCAATCAACTCGGAATGACCCCCATTATACACAGGAGCAGTGGTATATACATGTGGGCATTATACACAGGTGCATCAGTATATACATGTGGGTATTATACGCAGGTGCAGCAGTATATACATGTGGGCATTATACACAGGTGCATCAGTATATACATGTGGGTATTATACACAGGTGCAGCAGTATATATGTGTGGGCATTATACACAGGTGCATCAGTATATACATGTGGGTATTATACGCAGGTGCAGTAGTATATACATGTGGGCATTATACACAGGTGCAGCAGTATATATATGTGGGCATTATACACAGGTGCAGCAGTATATACATGTGGGTATATACGCAGGTGCAGCAGTGTATACATGTAGGCATTATACACAGGTGCAGCAGTAAATACATGTGGGCATTATACACAGGAACAGCAGTATAATCATGTGGGCATTATACACAGGTGCAGCAGTATATGCATGTGGGCATTATACACAGGTGCAGCAGTATATACACGTGGGCATTATACACAGGTGCAGCGGTATATACATGTGGGCTTTATACACAGGTGCAGCAATATATACATGTGGGCATTATACACAGGTGCAGCAGTATATACATGTGGACATTATACACAGGTGCAGCAGTATATACATGTGCACATTACACACAGGTCCAGCAGTATATACATGTGGGCGTTATACACAGGTGCAGCGATATATACATGTGTGATTTATACACAGGTGCAGCAGTATATACATGTGGGCATTATACACAGGTGCAGCAGTATATACATGTGGGCATTATATCCAGGTGCAGCAGTATATACTGATGGAAATTTGGTGAGATTTGATCAGAGATGTGCGGATAAGGTAGGGGTTTGGCACCAGACACAGTCTTTTTATTCCAGAGTTATGACTAGAAAATTATTAGAATAATACAAAGAAGATATTTCTAATATATTCTTTGTATTTTTCATATACTTTATATAGTCAGAAGAACTATAGATTAGTAGGCAGGAAAGGCTTTCTAGACCCCCAAAAAGTGACAATTTTGTTTGCAGAATCATACAGAAGGTTGTCAGTAGACATAAGGTAAGTATTGGAGGTTGTTATACAGTGTTAAATGCTGATTTGAGCATTTCAAAATACAAATAAAAAAAGCAATGATAAAAAGCAACTTTTTTGTTTACTTCCATACGAAAAAAAAAGTTGAAGAAAAAAGTAGGAAAAAGGATGTTTTTGGGACAATCTGAGGTTACTTCAAAAAACTAAAGAAAAAAAAAACCATACTCTAAATAAATGTGGGGTGTATAAAGCAACAAAATATTTCGGGGTAATTTGAGGCTAATTTTAAAACCACCAAAAATGACATGTAATTATTAGACTAATTAATCTAATTGTAGACTTCCAGTTGCCTTATTAGTCATTAGGGGGGTGTCCAAGAAGTTCTGCACAGTGTCCCAAAATTGTAACCGTAAAATCAGGGCTATCCCAGCCATCTCTCATCCTCAGTGATTTGCAAACAGAAAAGTGTGAGTTTCTAATTTAATTGCAAAATGAATTTGCAGAGAAAACGGCACCTCGCACCTCGTATTCTGCAACTGGCACTTAATTGTACTGACCGCATTGAGGGGGTGATTCCGAGTTGTTCGCTCGCTAGCTGCTTTTAGCAGCATTCCACACGCTAGGCCGCCGCCCTCTGGGAGTGTATCTTAGCTTAGCAGAATTGCGAACGAAAGATTAGCAGAATTGCGAATAGAAATCTCTTAGCAGTTTCTGAGTAGCTCCAGACCTACTCACAAATAACGATCAGTTCAGTCAGTTTCGTTCCTGGTTTGACGTGACAAACACGCCCAGCATTCGCCCAGCCACTCCCCCGTTTCTACAGACACTCCCGCGTTTTTCCCTGAAATGCCTGCGTTTTTCCGCACACTCCCAGAAAACGGCCAGTTTCCGCCCAGAAACACCCACTTCCTGTCAATCACACTACGATCACCAGAACGATGAAAAAACTTTGTAACGCCGTGAGTAAAATACCAAACTTTTCAGCTAATTTACTTGGCGCAGGCGCGCTGCATACATTGCGCATGCACAGTTTGCGACTAATCGCTCCGTAGCGGAAAAAAATAACGAGCGAACAACTCGGAATCACCCCCTGAATACTATCGCCTAATCTATTTGATATAGGGACAGGTGGGGCGAGGAGCTCCTTATCTCTTGCTGCAGAATTACAGATGGGGATCGTAAGGGCCTATTTAGACATATGAGACAATATTGGTTATGTGTTCATTTTGAGGCCAAAATACTTCACCACGGGGCACAAACAAGTGTGCTTAATGATGGCTGCGCCCAGTTGTGTGGATACAGTTGTACAATCACCCAGAACTCATTATTTAGGATTCTTCGTACAGGAGGAAGCGCGATGTGATAACACATGTATATTCACATTTCCTTACATGGGGGGGGGGGCTAATCTAACATCGCTGCAACAGGTGTAAGGCTCATCCCTGGCACACAAATGGTTATCTAAGCCAGGTATGCTAGGTGTGCCCCAGTACTCTGAGGAGCAGCCGGGTAAACATGGCATTCCCCCGAAAGGCTGTCTCTGATGAAGGTTAGACCAGGTTAATGTGGCATGATGAATGCCTCTCGGGGGATTAGGGTTAGGTACCACACCCAGAGGGTTAGGCTGCGGGGGTGAAGGGTTAGGTCTAGGAGCCATCGGGAAGGGGTGTTCAGGTTTAGGTGCCACTACAGAGGGTCAGGGTTAGGCTTTGGGCGGGGGGGGGGGGGGGGGAAGGGGTATACTTACCTTCCCCTGTCGGGATTATGATCGTCATGATTGATCACTGTTGGTATTTAGAGCGCCGGTATCCCGACTGCCGTATTCTAAAAGGGGTGTTCAGTAAATTGTGCTGTCAGAAAAGTGAAGTTGTTACTGTCTGAATATGGTAAATGTTACAAGTTGTCGTTTCCATGTAAGTGAGAAATATAGGACGTGTTCCAGCCAAATAAGCTTCTGGCGTGTTGTAAGTGTGCGGTTACTGTGTCTTGTGATGCAAAAGTGACAACAGAAGAAGGAAGCTGGAAGGTAAAGATCGCACAAAGTTATACTGTATAATTAGCACCTGGGTGTATATTTACTAATATCCGTATTTGTGCCGATTTGGAGGGAGATTAAACACGAATGACATCGAATGTGTAAATTTGCAACTTTTTGAATTTTTACGCCAGATTTACTATGCTGTCGTATTCTGCATTTTCGTTTTTTCCGATGTCGATGTCATTCGTAATTTCGGCCAGTGTTTTACGGGAGTGAATAGTAAAACACTGCCGACATTAACACAATGGCCAATATTTACTAAAAATCCGAGTTTGTCCGATTTGTGTTTTTTTTTCTAAGTCCCAACACGGGAATTTACTAAGCACCAATCTCGGCAGTGTTTGGACGATTCATAATGGTTTGAATGACAAAGTTCAGAAATACGAATGAATAGACCATCGGTCAAACGCGGCTGTTATTTTATACAACACGGGTATTCACAATTCATTCATATTTGGGTGTTAGTCTCTGAGTGCTCAATTGCGGTCGTATTTTTTTGCGAATCGTTAAAAAAATGTGCAAAAAAATAGACCTGCTTTTTTCTGCTGTGTTTACATGTGTTGACACTTACAAATCATTCACACCTGACTTATCATGCCTATAAAAGGGACACAAACTTGTCTCATCCAAAATAATTTATTGCCTTATGTTTGCTGGAGTAAATTTGGAGTTTTAAAAGTCAATACACATTTTTCAACATATATCCATTATTACACACATTAGTGTTAAAAGTTAAAATAATTTTCATTTTGTGGGTTGTGCCTCAGGTTTTTAAATATGATTACTCATTTTTTACACACACAAACATGCCACAACAATAATGTCATTAATATTGGTTATTAAAGTTTAAAAATTTACACAAACATATTAGGACACTTTTACACAACTCTTGTGTTTTTCTTGTAAAGTCGTCTACAGAAGAAATGTAAACCAGTTTTAATTCACATTGTAAGTTGCATTGGTCATGGATGATTATGCCTGGCTGCCAATTATTGTGTCTGCAGGATCTGAGACTGATTGGAATCTAGAAAGAGTAATGATTAGAAAAAAATCAAGTGGTCTGTTTACTTCCTGTTAAAGACATTCTGGCTGGCTGCCAATTATTGTGTCTGCAGGATCTGAGATTGATTGGAATCTAGAAAGAGTAATGATTAGAAAAAAATCAAGTGGTCTGTTTACTTCCTGCTAAAGACATTCTGGCTGTCTGACAATTATTGTGTGTGCAGGATCTGAGATTGATTGGAATCTAGAAAGAGTAATGATTAGAAAAAAATCAAGTGGTCTGGTTACTTCCTGCTAACATCCATGTGCAGCTCAAACATTTCCCTCCTCCAAAAAAATTCAAAGATGGTAAAGAATAAATGTGCGTACAAATTTCCTGTTGTTGTTTGTACCACTTATAATTAATGATGTTGTACAAATTGTCAAGGAGCTAAGTGTTATATCTATTTTGACAAACATACACTTACTAAGTATTTTGATTTACTTCTCTGAAATTTAAAATGTGAGGTTTATTTGTTAATTTTTTTTTGGGTGGCTGCTTGTCCTGCCCTTTGCCTTTAGCACTGTCATGTTGGTGTGCTCTGGTGGAGTGTCTTGGTGGTGATGACACTGGCGTGATATTTGGAGTAGTCGTACCAGAACTGCTGCTTGTTTGCTGTTGGTGCATGGATCTGAGTGTTTCATTGAGGTTAGTGAGGATGGCATTGAGTTCACGTGTAGCAGCATTTTGATTGTCTACAATTCGGAATAAAGTTTAATTTATCTTTTGATTGTTTTGAAAAATGTTCATATAGCTTTGCTGTTGTCTGTGCTGTTCTTCCATTAGTCTGTGCTGTTCTTCCATTATGCGCTGTAAGTTGGCCATGACCTGTGTAATGTCTGCATGCATGAGTTCCATGGTATTGGCAATTCTCGTGGTTTGTTCATTTTGTCTACTCATATTTCTGTTTAATCTTCTGAGGTGACATGGTAGGCTTGCAAACATTTGTGTCTGCCTACGCAGGCAATCTTCATTAGTGGCCTGCTGTCTAGCCCAAATGTTCCAAAACACGTGATCAGGGTCTTGTGTTACTGGTGTTGTTGGGCTGTGTTGTGGTGGTGGTGTGCTTTACTGTGATGGTGTACTCACAGGTGCTGGGGGGCTCATTCCTTGGCTTAATGGCTGCATTTCTAACATGATTGTCTCATCCATGTCACTGTGTTGCTGTTGTTGCGGAGGGATGCTGTTACCAGGACTAGAAGCTGTAATTGTGAAAAAATATCCTTTAGTTATCCATATGTTTGATAAATTATAACAAATCACTAAACATGGAACACATGTCATTGACTGTTGCTTTCAGATATCCTGCCTAGCAACATCATCACTCACAACGTAAATACATACATTTGACTGTTTGTGGCTAAAGTGTCTGGTTACTTCATTGGGAAAGCAAACACATTAGTTTTATTGTAGATCACACATACTCCACCATAAAAAATCATTGTAATCCATAATGTGTTACCTTATAGTTTTTCAAAAACAAACATAGGAATGTTTTTATATGTATTTGGCAATGTTAGGTCAAACACACATGAGAAAATTTGTTAAACAACCTTACTATTTCACAAAATTACACATGAGTTTCTGTTGCAGCATCTTACACACAATGTGCTACTGTATGGCTGAAGTGGACATACATATATTTACAGGATGTGGACAAGACCATTTTGCTAGGATTCCATTTCATGTTTTATTGACTTCGGTAAGTATATCATATTTTGATGTGTTTTGACTTAATGCGTTTAAGTGAAAGTTTTATTATGATCTGAAATTTATTAAATTTATTTCACTTTGATACTCACAATCAAGATGAGGGAAGTGTGGTTCACGTCTTGGAGGTGTGTCCAAAATTTGGAGTGGGGGACCGAACATACTGTCGATTATCTTCATTGCGGGGTAGCCTGCTGTGGTTGGCCCTGGACATCAGACCTTGCTTTCTTTGGTGCCACATGTTTTTTTTGGTGGTGTGTTTCAGAAGTCCGACTTCTGCTGCTCCGGACTTCTTTTGATGGACCTAGTATTGAAAGTGAAATTTTGTTATGGCCATTCCTTTACAAACATACCCTATACTACAATGGACACTTTACCTGCTACCGCAGCGTCATTATCATCAGATGTCATGGGAGTTACTGTAGGACGACCAGTACTGCTTTTTTCCAAAACTGTAAAACAAAAACAAAAAAAAAACATGTATTGATGCTATTGTTGATACATCCACCCATTATGCTTAGAAACATTAATTCATTAAAAAAATGCTTGTTTTTTATTTTAAAAAAAACATAAGGACCGTAAACCAAAAAACCACTACATAAAACAATAAAGATTGTCCAATAGCCATATGCACTATGGAAAGTGCAACACAGGTAAACATGTACAGGACACAGACATAGGACACAAGTAAAAATACATAAACTAACAACCAAAAAAACACACATCTTCATTTTGTAATGGAAGTAAAAAATTTACAGATGCAATATAGAAATTGCTCTGTGATGTGGCACTCCAAACACACATTACCACTATATGAGCCAAACAAAAACACCCCCCCCCCCCCCAAAATAAAAAAATAAAAATAAAAATAAAAATTAGACTGCAGTGTTCTGTCAGGGTACAAATACAGACTCAAACTGAACAAACAAATAGTGGGTTTTTTAAACAAAATATTACATTCAGTAATAATTACATTACACATGTAAGTGGTTTCCAAACCACTTTCCACTACTCCAGCCTCTAACATGACAACCACTGTTTTAGCAACATTGCACATGGATAACCTAAATATAAAACCTAGTCCAAATTAAAAACTTAAAAATGTGCAAAAGGAAAACATTATTGCTGGACAATTCAATGACACACCAAGTCCAAACTACACATGGAAAATATACAGAAAAAAAAAACACATGACATACAATAAAGTAAGATGTTACATTGGCTTTTGTAGAAAACATTAACTAAAAAAATGTATTTGCTGACACACACTTGAAGATGGGAGTAATATGCCACGTCACATGACACACATTTGAAAAAAAAAAAAAGGTCATAGAATGTTAATGCAAATACACATGCTCACCATTCTTCCTGGGCCTATCTGAATCCCGGACATGGGTTGCAGAGACAACTTCAGGAGGTATTACACTCCCAGCGCTGCTCCTACACCACGTCTCACGGGGAATATATAGAAATAGTCCATATGCTCTGTGCACTTCAATAATGAACCTAGTTATTAAAGCACTTCACAATGTTGCTTTTATACCCCATCTCCGGAGCATACCACGCTCATCATAAAAGAAACAGTCTATTTGTATATCCACTTCAATAAAGGATTTTCCAGTACAAGTGTAAAAGAACACACATTTTATTCAGAAGGTCCACTGTTAAAAAGTTCACTGATGGAAAAGTTCTCCTCTTTTTTTATATATGTAGCAATTTCAGTTACATTTGGTTAGCAGTTAGGTCTGGCATAGATGGATGTTCCCAGGTGGGAGCTCACAAAATCCGCAGGACGCCGATCTTTTTAGCAGGGGCTTTCTAATCGGGAAATGCGTTACCCGTGTACACTGCCGTTCCCTCCGCTGGCTGTCCTCCGGCTGTGAACCTCCCAGCACTGCAAGCGCCTCCGACCGCTCAGCTCTCCTCCCGTCCCTGAATGCTCTCTGCTGTTTCTACCCTAATTGGGTCTTTGTCAAGGTGCCTTGACAAAGACCCAATTAGGATAGAAACGCATCGGCGGCAGCAGGTGGACGTGGTCACTATCTGCAAAACAGCAGAGAGCATTCAGGGACGGGAGGAGAGCAGAGCGGTCGGAAGCGCTTGCAGTGCTGGGAGGTTCACAGCCGGAGGACAGCCAGTGGAGGGAACGGTGTCATGATCCGGGTATCTGGACGCCATTACTTACCTTTCAGATGCCTCCTAAGGCTGGCTCAGCGCTCCAGGACCGGATCCCATCTGTTATACTGATGTCCACATTCCTGCCTCCTCTCCTGTCACTCTGAGACGCTGTCACAGCGGCGCCATGTTACATCCTGAATGGCGTCTCCCGCGGCCTCTGCCGCCGTCCCTGAGTTTCTGCGTGCAGGATGTCAGAGTGGCGCTTACGTCAGCCGCGGCCTCCGCTGTGCCCGCGTGGTTCAAATGTGCACTCATCAGTCTGGCGTCTCCTGTTTACTGTGGCCGGCGCCGCCATTACTGTTAAAGTTCCCACATGGATTACAAACCAATCTTCCCTCCAAGTGTCTGCATGGACGCAGCCATGTTGGATTCTGTCACCTGCTCAAATTCCTCCAATCCGTTGTTTGCATTGTAATCTGCATAATTGCCTAGCCAATCCCTTCCTTGCTGCAGGTATAAGTATTCTGTGCCTGAGCAAGGAAGGCGTCAGTGCTTTGGTTGTCAAACCTAGTTCCAGTTTGTCTCTCTCTCCTGTGGTTGTTTTCCAGGTTCCAGTTACCATCTCCAAACTTCCACTAAAGAGACCCGCTCCAGTTTACCATCTGTGGTGCAGCCTGACTCTCCAGTCCTCTGGGACTCATCTGTTTCCAGTTACAGAATTACCTGCTTCCAGCCTAGCTTCCAGCAGAGTTCAGCTTTTCTTAAAGTGCCGGTATCATTTCTGCAGATTACCTCTCACCACCGGTACTATTATTTCACCGCTCTCAAGCTCCATATATCCATCATATTTCATCGCTCTCAAGCTTCATTTATTATTTGGCTGGTTCCATCCAGCAATCCACTCCGTGCTAACATCAGTCTGGTTCCAGCCAGTACCCACAGCAGCCATTTTACCCACAGCAGCCCAGCTTTTCCTGGAACACCAGCTGGTACGATCCTTGGCTATCTCCATTGCTACAGTCAGGCCTGGTAAGGACTTTCCAACTAGAAGATAATAAGAACTGTCTCATACTACCAGAGCCCTGTGGCCCTTGCCACCCTGTAGTACCCAGGAACTGTATTATTTCACTGCTGATTTTATGTTTTCCTTTTATTGCTGCTGTGATACGGAGTATGTCATAATAAACATCATTGACTTTTATTCTGGTTGTCGTGGTCACGCCTTCGGGCAATTCTTCTACGTGTAACTTACATGTCTAGGGGTCTGATACAACCTCCCAGGTTCCACTACACCTCAGCCACTACAACTGAGGTTGCCTCCCGTCAGCTCAGGCCCTCAGTTGTGACAGTAAGCACTGACCATATGAATCCAGCCGGAGACCAGGATCAAGCGGCCAGACCGATGCAAGAACTGGCAGCCCGACTTGAACATCAGGAGGCTGCACAGGGCCACATCATCCGCTGTCTCCAGGATCTCTCTACTAGGCTGGATGGGATTCAGACAACCCTCCGTGGATCGGACGCGTCCGGTGCGTCACCCACAGTGACTCCAGCTGTAACCCCACCCACCTTACCCATTTCTGCTCCACGTCTTCATCTTCCAACGCCAGAAAAATTTGACGGATCTCCAAGATTCTGCAGGGGATTTCTCAACCAATGTGAAATTCATTTTGAGCTACAACCTGGCAATTTTCCCAGTTTCCGAACCAAAATTGCCTACATTATTTCTCTTCTCAGTGGCTCAGCCCTTGACTGGGCATCACCGTTATGGGAGAGGTCTAATACCCTGCTGTCCTCCTATACTGATTTTGTGTCAACATTCAGGCGTATCTTCGACGAGCCAGGCCGGGTAACTTCAGCTTCATCTGAGATTCTCCGTCTACGCCAGGGATTGCATACTGTAGGACAGTATCTTATACAGTTCCAGATCCTGGCATCCGAACTGGCATGGAACGACGAGGCCCTGTATGCTGCATTCTGGCATGGCTTATCAGAGCGTATTAAGGATGAGTTAGCTACCAGAGACTTGCCTTCTAAGTTAGATGAGCTAATCTCACTCTGCACAAAAGTTGATTTACGTTTCAGAGAAAGAGCAACTGAGCGTGGAAGATCATCTGCTCCAAAGTCTTCTGCTCCTCCCCCTCGCCAACTGTCACCATCCAAAGATGAGCCCATGCAAATTGGTCGTTCCCGTCTAACTCCTGCTGAGCGCCGAAGACGTCTCTCTGAGTCTCTTTGTCTTTACTGTGCAGCTCCGTCTCACACCATCAATGCCTGTCCCAAACGTCCGGGACTCCAGATCCTAGCTCGCCAAGGAGAGGGCCGGCTAGGAGTAATGATCTCCTCTCCATCTCCTCATGATTGTAATCTCCCAGTCTCGCTCCAAATTGCTCAACGTTACAGGAACGTCATTGCCCTCCTTGATTCCGGAGCAGCTGGGAATTTCATAACTGAAGCCTATGTTAAACGGTGGTCCCTACCCACCGAGAGACTTCCTTCGTCCATCTCCTTAACTGCCGTGGATGGCAGCAAGATTTTCAACGCAGTTATTTCTCTAAGGACTCTACCAGTTCGTCTGAGAGTGGGAGTTCTTCATTCTGAATTTATCTCTTTTCTAGTGATTCCAAGATCCACACATCCAGTGGTTCTGGGCCTTCCATGGCTCCGTCTCCACAATCCATCAATTGACTGGACGACTATGCAAATTCTGGCATGGGGTCCCTCCTGTGCTGAGACATGTTTGTTTAAAGTATTGCCTGTTTGTTCTTCCTCCTCCAGGTCGTCTGATGTTCCACCTCCTCCATATCAAGATTTCACGGATGTGTTCAGTAAAGCTTCTGCTGATATCCTTCCTCCTCATAGAGAATGGGACTGCCTGATTGATCTCGTTCCAGGGAAGGTTCCACCTCGAGGCCGAACTGATCCGTTGTCTCTGCCTGAGACGCATTCCATGGAGGAATACATTAAAGAGAACCTAGCGAAGGGGTTCATCCGACCTTCCTCTTCTCCAGCCGGCGCAGGCTTCTTTTTCGTAAAGAAAAAAGATGGTGGTCTGCGGCCGTGCATCGACTACAGAGGTTTGAACGACATTACCATCAAGAACCGCTATCCTTTACCCCTGATTACAGAACTCTTTGATAGAGTTAGCGGAGCCACCATCTTCACAAAGCTGGACTTGAGAGGTGCATACAATCTCATCCGGATCCGTGAGGGTGACGAGTGGAAGACCGCCTTTAACACCCGTGACGGACATTATGAGTACCTCGTCATGCCCTTCGGATTGAGCAACGCTCCAGCTGTCTTCCAGCATTTCGTGAATGAGATCATCAGAGACATCTTATACCGCCATGTCGTGGTCTATCTAGATGATATCCTCATCTTTGCCAATAATCTAGAGGAACATCGTTTCTGGGTAAAGGAGGTTCTGTCCCGTCTCTGTGTCAATCATCTCTATTGCAAATTAGAGAAATGTGTCTTTGAAGTCAAATCCATTCCGTTTCTAGGTTACATTGTGTCCGGTTCCGGACTAGAGATGGATCCTGAGAAACTACAAGCAATCCAGAATTGGCCGATACCCTTAACCCTCAAAGGGGTCCAGAGGTTCTTAGGGTTCGCCAATTATTACAGAAAGTTTATACGAGACTTTTCCACCATTGTGGCGCCTATCACTGCATTAACCAAGAAGGGTGCTAACCCGTCCAAGTGGTCTGAAGAAGCTACGCAAGCTTTTCATCTCCTAAAACAACGGTTCATCTCTGCACCAGTTTTGAAACAGCCCGACATCGACTCTCCTTTCATCTTAGAGGTGGATGCCTCCTCCGTTGGAGTAGGAGCGGTGTTATCTCATAGGGCTAAAGATGGCCATCTACATCCTTGCAGTTTCTTCTCCCGGAAGTTCTCCCCAGCTGAGCGCAACTATGCCATTGGCGACCAGGAGTTGCTAGCCATCAAGCTCGCTCTAGAGGAGTGGAGATATCTGTTGGAGGGAGCTTCTCATTCAATCACTATACTTACCGACCACAAGAATCTTTTATATCTGAAAAGCGCACAATGTCAGGCCCTCGTCAGGACAGATGGGCACTTTTCTTTTCCAGGTTCGACTTTAAACTCCAGTTCTGTCCGGGCTCTCAGAATCGCAAGGCCGATGCCCTTTCCCGCTCATGGGAGCAAGAAAATTAGTCAGAGTCTTCAGACAAGCATCCTATTATTAATCCGTTGGCATTCTCCACGGTAGGTATGGACTCTACGCCCCCACCAGGGAAAAGTTTTGTGAAGCCGGTGCTAAGGAAGAAGCTCATGCATTGGGCTCATGCTTCCCGCTTTGCCGGACATACAGGTATCCAAAAAACCCTGGAGTTTATCTCTAGGTCCTATTGGTGGCCAACTCTGAAAAAGGACGTCATGGAGTTTATCGCATCTTGCCCAAAGTGTGCCCAACTCAAAGTATCCCGCCAGTCGCCTGCGGGGCAACTGGTTCCACTATCCGTTCCCCGTCGACCATGGACCCATTTGTCGATGGATTTCGTTACAGACTTACCTATGTGCAACAAGTTCAATACCATCTGGGTGGTAGTTGACCGGTTCACCAAGATGGCACACTTCATTCCTCTTACCGGTCTTCCGTCAGCTTCCAGGTTGGCTCAAGTGTTCATACAAGAGATCTTCCGACTCCACGGTCTTCCTGAAGAAATTATCTCAGATCGAGGAGTTCAATTCACAGCCAAATTCTGGCGAAGTTTATGTCAAGTCCTCCAAGTCAAATTAAAGTTTTCCACGGCTTACCATCCTCAGACCAATGGTCAAACTGAGAGGGTGAATCAGGACTTGGAGGCCTTCCTCCGCATCTATGTGTCTTCCTCTCAAGATGACTGGGTTCAACTACTTCCCTGGGCCGAGTTCTGTCATAACAACCAATATCATTCCTCATCTTCTTCAACACCATTCTTCACTAACTATGGATTCCACCCTAAAGTTCCTGAATTCCAACCGCTTCCAGCAACTTCTGTTCCAGCAGTTGATATCACCTTGCGTCAGTTTGCAAACAACTGGAAGAATGTACGAGCGGCTCTGCTCAAAGCATCGTTCAGGTACAAGAAGTTTGCGGATAAGAAGCGTAGAGCGGTTCCTGCTTTCAAGGTGGGTGATCGGGTGTGGTTATCCACAAAGAATTTGAGGTTAAGAGTTCCCAGCATGAAGTTTGCACCTCGCTACATCGGTCCTTTCAAAATTGAACAAGTCATCAATCCTGTTGCTTACAGACTCCAGTTACCTCCCTTCTTAAAAATACCCAGGACATTCCATGTTTCCTTGTTGAAACCGCTGATCCTGAATCGGTTTCATTCTACACTTCCTCCAGCTCCGAAAGTCCAAACTCAACGAGGAGTTGAGTATGAAGTGGCCAAGATTCTGGACTCACGTCACCGTTATGGTCAATTACAGTATCTCATTGACTGGAAGGGTTACGGCCCTGAGGAACGCTCATGGACCAATGCTTCTGATGTCCATGCTCCTGCCTTGGTCCGGAATTTCCACTCCAAGTTTCCTCAAAAGCCAAAGAAGTGTCCTGGGGCCACTCCTAAAGGGGGGGGGGGGGGGTGCTGTCACGATCCGGGTATCTGGACGCCATTACTTACCTTTCAGATGCCTCCTAAGGCTGGCTCAGTGCTCCAGGACCGGATCCCATCTGTTATACTGATGTCCACATTCCTGCCTCCTCTCCTGTCATCCTGAGACGCTGTCACAGCGGCGCCATGTTACATCCTGAATGGCATCTCCCGCGGCCTCTGCCGCCGTCCCTGAGTTTCTGCGTGCAGGATGTCAGAGTGGCGCTTACGTCAGCCGCGGCCTCTGCTGTGCCCGCATGGTTCAAATGTGCACTCATCAGTCTGGAGTCTCCTGTTTACTGTGGCCGGCGCCGCCATTACTGTTAAAGTTCCCACATGGATTACAAACCAATCTTCCCTCCAAGTGTCTGCATGGGCGCAGCCATGTTGGATTCTGTCACCTGCTCAAATTCCTCCAATCCGTTGTTTGCATTGTAATCTGCATAATTGCCTAGCCAATCCCTTCCTTGCTGCAGGTATAAGTATTCTGTGCCTGAGCAAGGAAGGCGTCAGTGCTTTGGTTGTCAAACCTAGTTCCAGTTTGTCTCTCTCTCCTGTGGTTGTTTTCCAGGTTCCAGTTACCATCTCCAAACTTCCACTAAAGAGACCCGCTCCAGTTTACCATCTGCGGTGCAGCCTGACTCTCCAGTCCTCTGGGACTCATCTGTTTCCAGTTACAGAATTACCTGCTTCCAGCCTAGCTTCCAGCAGAGTTCAGCTTTTCTTAAAGTGCCGGTATCATTTCTGCAGATTACCTCTCACCACCGGTACTACTATTTCACCGCTCTCAAGCTCCATATATCCATCATATTTCATCGCTCTCAAGCTTCATTTATTATTTGGCTGGTTCCATCCAGCAATCCACTCCGTGCTAACATCAGTCTGGTTCCAGCCAGTACCCACAGCAGCCATTTTACCCACAGTAGCCCAGCTTTTCCTGGAACACCAGCTGGTACGATCCTGGGCTATCTCCATTGCTACAGTCAGGCCTGGTAAGGACTTTCCAACTAGAAGATAATAAGAACTGTCTCATACTACCAGAGCCCTGTGGCCCTTGCCACCCTGTAGTACCCAGGAACTGTATTATTTCACTGCTGATTTTATGTTTTCCTTTTATTGCTGCTGTGATACGGAGTATGTCATAATAAACATCATTGACTTTTATTCTGGTTGTCGTGGTCACGCCTTCGGGCAATTCTTCTACGTGTAACTTACATGTCTAGGGGTCTGATACAACCTCCCAGGTTCCACTACACCTCAGCCCCTACAACTGAGGTTGCCTCCCGTCAGCTCAGGCCCTCAGTTGTGACAAACGGCAGTGTACACGGGTAACGCATTTCCCGATTAGAAAGCCCCCGCTAAAAAGATCGGCGTCCTGCGGATTTGGTGAGCTCCCACCTGGGAACATCCATCTATGCCAGACCTAACTGCTAACCAAATGTAACTGAAATTGCTACATATATAAAAAAAGAGGAGAACTTTTCCATCAGTGAACTTTTTAAGAGTGTGAACTTTTTAACAGTGGACCTTCTGAATAAAATGTGTGTTCTTTTACACTTGTACTGGAAAATCCTTTATTGAAGTGGATATACAAATAGACTGTTTCTTTTATGATGAGCGTGGTATGCTCCGGAGATGGGGTATAAAAGCAACATTGTGAAGTGCTTTAATAACTAGGTTCATTATTGAAGTGCCCAGAGCATATGGACTATTTCTATATATTCCCCGTGAGACGTGGTGTAGGAGCAGCGCTGTGAAGCGCTTTATTGTTTGTTTTAGATAAGAGTTCTGTTTAAGCAGTTTGAAGCTGATCTGCTACATATAAAGGGACACAGCTGCAGCTGAGATAAGCGCTTTTTAAGGAGGACTGATACCTTTTCTACAGTAGGTATTACACTCCGCAAGGGCTCCTCATACTCCAGATATCTTGCAATATAGGGCTGGCCACCACCGTTTTTTCGAGCCGACTTCGCCTCCTTGGCCATTTTGGACTTGACACGCCGCTTTATGTCATAGTACCGTTTGCGGCACGTGTCCTCCGTCCGCTTGACCACCCCCTCACTATTGACAGCAGCAACAACTTTTGCTCACAACACCGTCTTCTTCCGTGTTGGCACCTTGGTGGACTCAGGCCCAAATAGCTGCCTCTGATACTTCATCAGCTCATGCACCAATGCCACATTTTCAGCAAAACTAAACTTTACATTCCGCCCAGTCTTAGTAGTGGTGCGTGGCTGTGGAGCACTCTGACTGTCACTATCACTGTCACTTGAGGCTGCTGCAGCAAACCTCACCCACCTCCTCCACCTCACTAACCTCACTCACACTCACCTCCTCCACCTGACCGACCTCCTCCCCCTCACTCACACCCTCCACCTCACCCACAACACAGAAAAATAAAAAGACAAACGACACACTCCTCCACTACCACTGCACAAATCTCACAGACACACACACACACACACACACACACACACACACACACACACACACACACACACACACACTGACAAGGGACTATAAATAAAAAATACTTGGACCAAAAATGAGACAAAACCACAAAAAACAAGACTACAAGAATGATAAGACTACTTTCAAACACAATACTACACTCAGAAATCGCCCCAAAAAATCCTCACCAAACCAACTACTCACCTACCTCCACAGCACAACCTCCCTCCTCACCACTAACTAAACCCACGAGGTGCGGACGGTTTGGGGCATATTTATATGGTTGCGCACAGACACTACTACCATCTGAAACACAACCAATCACGAACGAGGATGAAAAACGAAACTAAAAGTTAAAATGCGGCCGCGGTTTAAAAAAAAACCTGCCGCGTTTAACGTAGTAAAAAAAACAGCAACAAAAACACGTACGCAAACGACAATGACGGCCGTAAATGTGCCAAAAAAACCCAACTGGCATCGACATCGGAAAACACGAAAAAGCATAAAGTCGACTGCTTCATAACTTGGCGTATATAGTTTCAAAAAGTTGCATGAAAATGCACCCGATACAAGACGAGTTTAAACACTACACAAACCGACTCAAACACGAATATTAGTAAATATAGGCCCATGAATCTCAGCCGGATATGTGAGATCTGTGCAGGGCTTCATTGTGCACCTTTTAAAAAAAAACTAAAGTGTTAAAAATCCCCCCCAAAAATGCGTGGGGTCCCTCCTCCTAAGCAAAACCAGCCTCGGGCTCTTTGAGCCGGTCCTGGTTGAAAAAATATGGGAAAAAATTGACAGGGGTTCCCCCATATTTGATTACCAGCACCGGGCTCTGCGCCAGGTCCTGGTGCAAAAAATACGTGGGACAAAAAGCGTAGGGGTCCCCCGTATTTTTTGAACCAGCATCGGGCTCCACTAGTCAGAGAGATAATGCCACAGCCGGGGGACACTTTTATATAGGTCCCTGCGGCCCTGGCATTAAATCACTAACTAGTCACCCCTGGCCGGGGTACCCTGGAGGAGTGGGGACCCCTTAAATCAAGGGGTGTCCCCCTCCAGCCACCCAAGGGCCAGGGGTGAAGCCCGAGTCTATCCCCCCCATCCAATGGCGGCGGATGGGGGGCTGATAGCCTTGTGAAAAAATAAGAATATTGTTTTTTTGTAGCAGTACTAAAAGTCCCAGCAAGCCTCCCCGCAAGCTGGTACTTGGAGAACCACAAGTACCAGCATGCGGTGGACAAATGGGCCCGCTGGTACCTGTAGTACTACTACAAAAAAAATACCCAACAAAAAACAGGACACACACACACCGTGACAGTAAAACTTTATTACATACATGCACACCTACATACATACTTACCTATGTTCACACGAGGCTCGGTCCACTTCTCCATGTAGACTCCACGGGGTACCTGTGAAAAAAATTATACTCACATAATCCAGTGTAGCTTGTGTTCTCTTTATAATTCACGTACTTGGCAAAAAAACAAACCGGAAACCCGAACCACGCACTGAAAGGGGTCCCATGTTTACACATGGGACCCCTTTCCCCGACTGCCGGGACCCCCCCTGACTCCTGTCTAAGAGGGTCCCTTCAGCCAATCATGGAGCGCCACGTCGTGGCACTCTCCTGATTGGCTGTGCGCTCCTGTACTGTCAGTGAGGCTGCGCACTGAAGATACAATGTAGCGCATAGGCGCTCCATTGTATCCAATGGTGGGAACTTTGCGGTCAGCGGTTGACCGCGAGTAACCTCAACCGCTGACCGCAAAGTTCCCACCATTGGATACAATGGAGCGCCTATGCGCTACATTGTATCTTCAGTGCGCAGCCTCACTGACAGTACAGGAGCGCACAGCCAATCAGGAGAGTGCCATGACAGGAGTCAGGGGGGGTCCTGGCAGTCGGGGAAAGGGGTCCCATGTGTTAACATGGGACCCCTTTCAGTGCGTGGTTCGGGTTTCCGGTTTGTTTTTTTTGCCAAGTACGTGGATTATAAAGAGAACACAAGCTACACTGGATTATGTGAGTATAATTTTTTTCACAGGTACCCCGTGGAGTCTAATGGAGAAGAGGACCGAGCCTCGTGTGAACATAGGTAAGTATGTATGTATGTAGGTGTGCATGTATGTAATAAAGTTTTACTGTCACGGTGTGTGTGTCCTGTTTTTTGTTGGGTATTTTTTTTGTAGTAGTACTACAGGTACCAGCGGGCCCGTTTGTCCACCGCATGCTGGTACTTGTGGTTCTCCAAGTACCAGCTTGCGGGGGAGGCTTGCTGGGACTTTTAGTACTGCTACAAAAAACAATATTCTTATTTTTTCACAAGGCTATCTGCCCCCCATCCGCCGCCCTTGGATGGGGGGGACAGCCTCGGGCTTCACCCCTGGCCCTTGGGTGGCTGGAGGGGGGGACCCACTTGATTTAAGGGGTCCCCACTCCTCCAGCTTACCCTGGCCAGGGGTGACTAGTTAGTGATTTAATGCCAGGGCCGCAGGGACCTATATAAAAGTGTCCCCCGGCTGTGGCATTATCTCTCTGACTAGTGGAGCCCGGTGCTGGTTCAAAAAATACGGGGGACCCCCTACGCTTTTTGTCCCACGTATTTTTTGCACCAGAACCAGGCGCAGAGCCCAGTGCTGGTTGATCAAATATGGGGGAACCCCTGTCAATTTTCCCCATATTTCTGCAACCAGGACCGGCTCAAAGAGCCTGAGGCTGGTTTTGCTTAGGAGGGGGGACCCCACGCAATTTTTTTAATTTTTTTTAACACTTTCCCACCCCTTCCCAATGATAAACATGCACGGATCTCACGGATCTGTGCATGCCTATCAGAACACGGTAAAAAAAGCAGGTCTATTTTAAAACTGCTTTTTTTTACGATTTGTATTTTTTCACGGCAGTGTTTGGCTATTGCCGGCAGTGTTTGTGAATTAGAATTTTTAGTAAATTACCGAGTTGTATCAAATAACAGGCATATTTGACCGATGGTGTATTCATTCATATTTTTTTTCTTTGACTTCAAAAAAAATACGAATGCCCTCATCACTGCCGAGATTTGTGTTTAGTAAATTCCCGAGATGACACTTTGATGAAAAAACACCAAATAGGTCAAAATCGAAACAAATCGGGAGCTTAGTAAATATACCCCCAGGTGTTAAGGTCACTTACCTTGGAGAGTTCCCAAATCTGCTTCAATGCTAAATAGTTTTTCAGAGGCTCGGGCACAGGAGCTGTAAAACAATAAAAGTTCCATCAGATCCAGAAACAGCCGCTGTGTGTAACGCTATTGTCCCTGTTCCAGGCTGCATTATTTATCCACGTGTTATTACTGGAACTACAACTACCAGAAATTCAACCAGGGCAGCACCACCTAAAATGGGGTGGTATTTAGTTTGCCGGCTGTTCGGATCCCGGTGCACAGTATACCGGTGCCGGAATCCCGACACCCAGTATACCGACAATTTTTCTCCCTCTTAGGGGTCCACGACGCCCCGGGAGGGAGAATAAATAGCGTAGTGCGCCACCATGCCCACAAGGGGCTCATTTGCATTCGCCCAGCCGTCGGTATGACGGCGGTCGGGATCCCAGTGCCTGTATGCTGGCTGCCAATGAGCCCGGCCGCCAGCATACCATACTACACCCAAATGGGCTAAAATGTGCATGATGTTGTAAAGCAGCACAACGTGGCAATTCACAGTGTGTGTTCTATGTATTGGGGCAGCTGCGCGGCTGCACTTCTCTCGCTGTTGTTTAGATGACTTCATCATATATAACCTCCGTTAACGTGTATTGCCACCACTGGGAGTTGGTAAATTCAGGGCTGGAAGTGGCACATGGAATAAATTACCCCTGCTAAGTGCGTTGTCTATGTTCGCCCAGTTTATAGTGATGCAGTCAATTAAAGAGTTACAGTATCCCGGCGTTCGGGAAGTCGGTAGGCAGAATACCAATGCCGGAATCCCGACACTGCTCGGAATACTGATGCTGGATTCCCGTCATGGATCGCAATGCCGGCCTCAGAATTCCGAACAAAGGACTGCCGGCTGTGCAGCGAGGTAAACCATGTGGGGTCGGATGAGGGGGTTAGGGTTAGGCTACGGTTATGGGGCCTAATTCAGACCTGATCGCAACAGCAACAGTTTTATCTAATGGGCAAAACCATGTGAACTGCAAGGGGGGCAGATGTAACATGTGCAGAGAGAGTTAGATTTGGGTGGGGTGTGTTCAAACTGAAATCTAAATGACAGTGTAAAAATAAAGCAGCCAGTATTTACCCTGCACAGAAACAAAATAACCCACCCAAATCTAACTCTCTCTGCACATGTTACATCTGCCCCCCCTGCAGTGCACATGGTTTTGCCCATTAGAGGAAAATGTTGCTGCTGCCATCAGGTCTGAATTAGGCCCATGGTTAGGCATCACTGGGAACGGGAGGGAGGGACGGTTAGGCTATGGGTAAAAATGATTAGGGAAATTAGGGGTAGCATAGTAACCTTTTGGATGTAGGGATTCTAAGTGTTGGGATGCCGCTGTCGGTATTCTGTCTGTCGGCATACCAAGTGACGGGATCCCGATACCATCTCCCATGTGCCGTGTCCTGTTTTTATTGGACACATTCCAGTAGTAGCCCTAAACCCACTATATTCAGCCTACTAACTGGCTAGTAGACACAAGACTCTGAGGGGCGTGCTGTTACCCCGGGGAGGTGCAGATTGCTCCGTACCAGCGGATGCGGCTGTGACACACGGCGTTGATCCCTGATGAGGTACGTTCCCTCAGACACCGGCAGGTAGAGGTACAGTCAGTGCTGTATCCGGCTCTCCTCTGCAGCCCCTGATATGCAGCCGCCGCTGCTGACATTGTACCGTGTGATGAGGGGCAGACTTGAGCGATGGGGATGTTGGATGCTGGGGGTAATTCAGAGTGCATTGCTGCAGCGGCAGCAATCGCAGTCTGAATTACTATGTGCAGTGCGCTCGGGCGGCGGGCGCACTGCGCATGTGCAGCCAGTGAGATCTCACTGGTGCAATCACCTCTGCCAGGCAAAGGTGGTCGCAGGGCGGGAGGGGGCGTGCCAACAGTGATAGAACGCCGTTGGCGGGGTGCGATCCGGACAATGGAGGCGTGTCTGGACCGTTGGGGGGACAGGCCGCTGCGGCTGTGTGATGTCGCTCACAGCCACTGCGACCTGGGAAGCGGTGGTTAGCTACTTGTCAGGTACAAAAGAATCGCCGTCGTGCAATGCTTTTGTACCTGTGTGGGTGTGGAGGGGGGGCGTAGGGCCTGACATGCGGAGCGGAGTAGCCCTGTGCTGGCCGCCCCCCGCATGTCAGATAAACTGATCGTAGATGTGCTAAGTGTAGCTCATCTATGATCAGGTCTGAATTACCCCGGACAAGCGGTTTGCGTTACCTGCATCCAGCACTCTGTACATAACATGAGCCAGCAGTCTCCAGGCCTGTGCTCTGACATGCTCCGCCCTATGGCACTTCTTTCCTCCCTGGCGTTCCACCTAGATGGGCTTCCCCATCAAGTCCCCACAGATAAAAAGCCTTACAGAGCCTTACAAGTACCACAAGTACCATATACCACCAGCGCTTGTATAGGAGGTAATAGCGACACTGAATCTTCAGGCTGTTTGTCGACATACCTCCTGATGCACTACAACGCTCAGCAATACCCTTTGCGCTCCGGGCTGCTCTATACAGTTACTATACCTGCTCATGCCCGTGTCTCTAAGCTACTAGTGATGAGCGGGTTCGGTTTCTCGGAATGCGAACCCCCCCGAACTTCACCCATTTTACACGGGTCCGAGGCATACTCGGATACTCCAGTATTGCTCGGTTAACCCGAGCGCGCCCGACCGTCATCATCCCGCGGTCGGATTCTCGCGAGATTCGGATTCTATATAAGGAGCCGCGCGTCGCCGCCATTTTTCACTCGTGCATTGGAAATGACAGTGAGAGGACGTGGCTGGCGTCCTCTCAGTTTTGTTCAGGGGGCTGCAAATATCTGTGCTCACTGCTATTGTGGGGACTGGGGACCAGCAGTATTATATAGGATGAGTACAGTGCAGAGTTTTGCTGACCAGTGACCACCAGTATTATACGTTCTCTGCCTGAAAAACGCTCCATATCTGTGCTCAGTGTGCTGCATATATCTGCTCACACTGCTTTATTGTGGGGACTGGAGACCACCAGTATTATATAGGAGGAGTACAGTGCAGAGTTTTGCTGACCAGTGACCACCAGTATTATACGTTCTCTGCCTGAAAAACGCTCCATATCTGTGCTCAGTGTGCTGCATATATCTGTGCACTCACTGCTTTATTGTGGGGACTGGGGACCACCAGTATTATATAGGAGGAGTACAGTGCAGAGTTTTGCTGACCAGTGACCAGTGACCACCAGTATTATACGTTCTCTGCCTGAAAAACGCTCCATATCTGTGCTGCATTGTAGTATATAGTAGGAGTACAGTGCATAATTTTGCTGACCACCAGTATATAATATATAGCAGTACGGTACAGAAGGCCACTGCTCTACCTACTTCTGTGTCGTCAATTATACTATCCATCCATACCCGTGGTGCATTTCAGTTTTGCACAGTTTTCTGACCACCAGTATATAATATATAGCAGTACGGTACAGAAGGCCACTGCTCTACCTACCTCTGTGTCGTCAAGTATACTATCCATCCATACCTGTGGTGCATTTCAGTTTTGCACAGTTTGCTGACCACCAGTATATAATATATAGCAGTACGGTACAGTAGGCCACTGCTCTACCTACCTCTGTGTCGTCAATTATACTATCCATCCATACCCGTGGTGCATTTCAGTTTTGCACAGTTTGCTGACCACCAGTATATAATATATAGCAGTACGGTACAGTAGGCCACTGCTCTACCTACCTCTGTGTTGTCAAGTATACTATCCATCCATACCTGTGGTGCATTTCAGTTTTGCACAGTTTGCTGACCACCAGTATATAATATGATAATGTCGATATTATCTTAAACCATAAAGCTATACCTTTAAACACACTTTTACCATGGAGCCGCTACGGCCGCTAAACTTAATATTCACTCTATATACCTTTTACGCTATTTGCGTAATGAGTCCCGTACCGCGTACGGACTCTGCGTACAAACGCCGCGCTGAGGGTACAAAGTACACGCAGCGCGTACACACTCAATTGATACACCTTAAACCTTCGTAGTAATGCAATGCAATGATATTATACTTTACACCTTATGCAGCAATGCACTGCAATGATATTACACTTTAAACCTTATTCAGCAATTCAATGCAATAATGCTATTACACTTTAAACCCTAGCAGGGAAATGAGGACACAACACCGATTTGTAATTAAACACTGGGTTCCGACACCACAGAGTAATATATCTGAAAGGGGGTTAACAATACAATTTATACACTACAATACAACAGAGTAAATGGCTACAGTCAATGTACATACGTGAGAATATTCGCATGCGCTTCCTGGTCCAGTCCTCCGCTAATCAGGTAGATAGCGTTAAGAGTCTTCTGACCGGCCAGGCAGCAACAGGCTTTTTATACACTACTTCCAAAAGCAATACAATGGATACTGTAATCCCTTTGTCCATTGGACACAGGGATGCATCTTTACAGTACAGGAGAGGTCATAGGTTGATTTGAAAAGGTGGATGATGTCTTTCTCAACTGCTCTTGTGGGTGGTCTTCTCTGGATTCCCGCCGCATACATAATATACAGTAAATACAGTTTATATCTATATTCTGCTTCTGCACATAACTATCCTCAGGAACATGCGATCTTCCGCAAACCAACACCGGAATGTTACCCTTAAAATACCCTACAGCTGGATACCAAACATCACCTTATAACCTTAGTCTGTCCCTTCCTATCATGCAAAGGTGAATCCCTCCGTTCTGAAATCATTTAAACTGTTGATACTTGCTGATGTGGTGCAGGGGGACTATGTGTACAATGTGTACTATTTGGATTAAATATGTAATGTTTTGATAGCCCTCCATGCGTTCACAAACTCCGCCGTAAATACCCATACCACGCGCAGGATCGCGGGAGAGACCATACGCAAATTGTGGATATGTGCGCGCACGGCGGAACAAGTGCACGCGCAGCGGGCATGTGTGTGTTGTTAGTACGTGATGTGTGTACAGCAATATTTTTCGACTTTGACAGTCCACCCTTTGGCAGTCAACAATAACTGCCACTATCTAAACACTGAACAGAAAAATATACAATACAATATCTACAGATGATTGGATGGTAGGAGGAGAGGTGTAGGCGGGAAATGTATGACCTAGTGGGATAGTAAAAGCATGTATGTATGAATCCATGTCTGAGGGGCATGTATCATTGTGCCGTATATGTTCTAGATAAGCTTCAAGGTATTGCGAAGTATACATTAAATCCTTCTTATCCCGTATTAAGGGTCTGTAAGTGGGCCAACAAACACTACCGAGCTCTTTTCGGCTTCTTGTTCCAACAAATGGGGTGCACATTTAGTCGATGATACATGGAGGGGGAACATATGTGAGTGCTAGTATATGTGGATATCACCTGTCGACTATGTGTGTCACTAACTGAAGGTTGTAGAGATGAAGATAAGACACATACCTAAAATACGTTCACATAACATTTTCATAATCGTTCTTGGGTAGGGTCGATGTCTTTTCCGGATCGGTGTATCTGGGCAAAGGGGGAGACAAAGGAAAAACGGGTGAAAGAAACAGGCCATGAAATTCATTTGCAATCCTTATCATAACACTGTCTCTATGGATGGGTCATAAATCAAATCTGCTGCTGTAACAATGCCCCTGCTCCTTAAACTCATCAATTTTGTGCCGTGCTTGCCCCGCATCAGAATTCGAACACACCTAAATATCAAACCAAAAATTATGACGACTCCCAGGATACAAAGGAGAAACTTTCCCACACTCATAATAACATTTTGAGCCCACTCTCCTAATCCTGAGAACCAATTTCGTGGGTTCAACCATGAGACCCAGCCGGTCAGTTCATTACTCACAGCAGTCAGGGTAAGGTTGTGTCTCCTTCGGAACTCCCACTTCAACTGCAAGATATCGTCCATCTTTTGATTGATAATCTCCGTGGGGTCATCAGTGCTGTTTGTAATATACGTGCAGCACTTCACACCATATTGAGTTGCCAAAGTGACACAGTACCCACCCGTCACGGCTGTGATATAATTGAGGACCATCCTACGCTTGATCAGTTCTGTCTTGTAAGCTTGCAACTCCCTACCCGTATACCTGAAAGTGTCGTCATACATTTCAGTGATATTATCTATCAAGTTCGCTAGCGCATGGATATATCTATAATTTATAATTCCTCTGGCAGTACGGGTGATGTCTAATGCGAGAAGGAATTGAATCCCGGTGGATTCGTGGATCAAATCAGAGGCTACGTGCTCTGTCCTATCTATGAGGTGTCTCTTAACGATGTGTTCATAGTGAGTATGAGTATAAGGAGCCTGAGCACTGCGGTGAACGTCTTTCATCTTATCATGGGTTATGGTCATGACCTCTGGCAACACTCTTCCAACATAACACAATCCCTCTGAGTTCGGGGCAAGCCACTTATACGCCTTCCTCCCACATATGAAATAGGCATCATCGGGGAGAACATATGGGACAGAATATGACATTACCATATTACAAACTTTCCAAGTGAAAAACCCAATCCCTAGTTCTCCCATCTGCTCAGTACAAGTATCAGGCTGGATGATATGAGCACAGTACCCTGGTGATACTTCTCCAACCCACATGGTCTTGCTTCCTCGAGTATACCTATACCGAAAATACCTTCCACTGTTGGCTATTTGGCGTACAAGTTCAGAGTCTATGGGTATCCTATCAGCTCTATGCGAAAAGGCCATGGTCTGGTTATTCCATGTCACCTCCCAATTTCCTGGTTTTCGGTAATTGGAAATGTTGAAGCATAGTAAGGATCTATCTACATGATACTGGTGGAGCTTCAAACTAGGGGGCCTAGAAATATTAAATTTCTTGTCCACCGGTCTCCCACCCCGTAATTCGAGTACCTCATCTATTGCTAAAGGGTACGGTACTAATCCTGACTTGCTCTGACCTTGAGGTACTTGTGAGCACACCCAGCATTCTGTTTGGTTTAAAACCTTACCCACTAGTGAGTGGTAATCACTCAATGGATGATGATCCATGTTGATATTAAGGCTGGACTGACATCTCTGGATGCACCCATCCTCAACTATGTTCTCACAATTCCTACAAATGCAATTTTCCTCAGCCAATAACCCTTCACAGTGCCTCCGAGCTCCCTGACTACCAGATCGTTTTCTGATACTCGCCTTTGCTTGAGTGATGTGTTGCTCTTGGAATTCTACAAATCCGTCCTCGCCATCAGAACCCATTCCAGATCCTTTCTCGACCTCTCTGGGACTTTCACCGAAACAGACTGTTCTGGTCAATAACAGGGTTAACAGGAAAACCTGGAATGCAGACTCTTGGGGTAAGTCCATCTTGTTAAGGGGAGAGAAAGGAAACAAGAAGGGGAGGAAAGGGAAGGAGAGAAGGAGGGTAGTGGGAGATGGAGAAAATAATAAAAAAAAGAAAAACTGGTGCGACAACCGCCTCTGGTCTTGTTGTTCTCCGCGCTCAGGTGCCGTCTCAACAGTACTGCCTCTCAACCTTCCCGGAACAGACACTCCAGTGATACGATGTTCTCTACACTCTGCTCTTTGTCACGGGTTCTCTCTGGGTCAGCGACCTTCTTACAGTGGGACGAGTGGACCCAAGTCTCTCTTTCGGCAACCTTTAATGCTGTCGTGCTGGTTAGTAAGACTTGATACGGTCCTTCCCACCTTTCAATGAGGCAACCTGAGCGTAGAAAATTTTTAATCATTACATAATCCTCAGGTTCAATGTCATGACAATTACTGTACGGTAGGTCAGGAATCACCAGCTTTAGATTTCTATTTTGATCCCTCAACTGCTGGCTCATCCTAACCAAATATTTTACAGTCACAAATCATCCTGGGTGTCTATCATTACATGGGGTTGTCGGCCAAAAAGAATCTCAAAGGGTGATAGGTTAAGGGAGGACCTGGGAGTGGTTCTGATGCTGTACAATACCAGTGGCAAAGCTTCTGGCCACAACAATCCAGTTTCAGCCATCACTTTGCTCAGCTTGTTCTTAATAGTGCTGTTTACTCTCTCCACCTTCGCACTCGCCTGTGGGCGGTACGGAGTGTGCAGCTTGCTATTAATTCCCATCAGTTTGCACATAACCTGAAAGACTTCACCTGTAAAATGGGTACACCTATCGCTTTCAATTATTCTAGGGATACCATATCTACACACAAATTCCTGCACATTTTTCTTTGCCGTGAACGTAGCAGTATTTGTGGCAGCAGGGAACGCTTCTACCCAATTGGAAAACACATCAATACAGACTAACACATGTTTCAAATTCCTACAGGGTGGTAACTGTATGAAATCAATTTGTATTACCTGAAAAGGGCCGTCTGTCGGCGGGATATGGGATGGTTCTGTTGGTATTGACTTTCCAATATTCTTCCTCAAGCAAGTAAGACATGTCATTGCTCTCTTACCCGCATGAGAAGAGAATCCTGGCACACACCAGTAGGCTCTCACCAGCTTACACATACCCTCTTTACCCAGATGAGTCAGACAGTGTGCCGCCCCAGCTAAGCTTGGAAGATATGCTCTGGGGGCCACTGGCTTACCCTGTCCACCTGTCCAGAGTCCTGAGGACTCCTGGCCATACCCCTTTGACCTCCAGACCGCCTTTTCCTGTAGAGAACACACATTTTGCATTTCAATTAATTTTTGTGTGTTGATTGTGTTGAATGTCATCAGTGATGTGATATTTGTTTGTATGGGGGTGCTGGCTGCTGATTTAGCAGCTTCGTCTGCCTGGCTGTTACCAAGTGAGATTGGATCTTGGTTGTAAGTGTGTGCTTTGCACTTGATAACAGCCACTCTGTCTGGTTCTTGTATCGCTGTTAGAAGCCTTTTTATGTGGGATGCATGCGCTACAGGTGTGCCAGCTGCCGTCATGAAATTTCTGAGGCGCTATAGGGCCCCGAAATCATGCACTACTCCAAAGGCATACCTAGAATCTGTGTATATATTGGCTGACTTACCCTTGGCCAATTCACACGCTCTGGTTAGGGCGACCAGCTCAGCAACTTGTGCTGAGTGCGGTGGGCCCAGGGGCTCAGCTTCTTTGATACTTCTGTCGTCTACAACTGTGTACCCAGTGCACAAGTCTCCCGAGTCCGTCTGTCTGTGGCAACTACCGTCAGTGTAAAAAGTAAAATCTACGCCTTCCAGTGGGTTGTCACTAATGTCAGGTCTCGCAGTGAAAGTCTGGTTCAGGTATTCCATACAATCATGCGTGTCAGTGTCTGCACTAAATCCTCCTTCACCATCATTCTCATCCTCCACCCTTTGTGCCTGTCCAGGCACACCTGGCAGATAAGTTGCAAGATTAGTGCGCTGCATCTCTTTATGGTGATGTTTACAGGGGCCATTAGTGCTTATTCCCACCTTGTAAACCGTGCTGATGAGACATGTCTGGTTTGGGCGGAGATCAGTAAGGCTGACACTGCATGAGGTGTATGGACTGTCAGGTTGTGTCCTAACACTACGTCTTCGCTTTTACTCACTAGCAAAGCTATCGCTGCAACACTTTGCAAGCATGTGGGGAGAGACCGCGCTACGGTGTCCAACTGTGCACTGTAGTAAGCTACCGGCCTGCTGGCATCACCATGTTTCTGGGTTTGGACACCTGCCGCACACCCAGCACTTTCCGTACCGTACAATTCAAAGGGTTTCTCATAATCTGGCATGCCTAATGCAGGTGCCTGTGATAGGCACTGTTTGAGTCTCTCAAATGCTAGCTTGGACTCATCTGTGTACGAGATCCGATCTGGTTTGTTTGAAGAGACCATTTCTTGTAAAGGCAAGGCCAGTATGGAGAACCCTGGGATCCAGTTTCGGCAGTACCCACACATTCCAAGAAAAGTGCGGATCTGTTGCTGGGTTTGTGGCAGAGTCATCTCGCGAATCGCCTGTATTCTATCAGCGGTAAGGTGTCTAAGTCCTTGCGTCAAGCAATGTCCCAAACATTTTACCCTGGTCTGGCACAACTGCAACTTATCCTTTGAAACCTTGTGTCCCGTATTAGAAAGGTGAAACAGAAGCTGTTTCGTGTCTTTCAAGGACGATTCGAGTGAATCAGAACACAGCAGTAAGTCATCTACATACTGTATTAATACTGATCCGCTCTCAGGTTGAAAGGATTGTAAACAGTTATGCAGAGCCTGGGAGAAAATACTTGGGCTGTCAATGAAACCTTGGGGTAGACGAGTCCAGGTGTACTGTACTCCCCTGTATGTAAATGCAAACAGGTATTGGCTGTTAGGGTGCAGAGGGACAGAAAAGAAAGCAGAACAGAGGTCAATGACAGTGAAAACATTTTCAGTAGGGGGAATTTGCATGAGGATGACAGCTGGATTTGGCACTACGGGGAATTGGCTCTCAACTATCTTGTTTATCCCTCTTAGATCCTGCACTAGCCTGTAACCCCTCCCCCCACTCTTTTTCACAGGGAAGATGGGACTATTGGCAGTGCTGGACGTCCTGACTAGGATGCCCTGTTGTAGCAAGCGCTCTATGACTGGGTACACTCCTAATTCCACCTCTGGCTTCAGAGGATACTGAGGGATTTTTGGAGCTATCCTACCATCTTTTATTTGCACTACTACAGGAGCTACATTCGCCATCAATCCAGTGTCTTGTCCATCTTTGGTCCAGAGGTATCCCGGTATTTGGGAGATCATTTCCTCTACCTTGGATGGACACCTGTCTATACCTGCAGAGTGTGACATTAGCCTTTGTGGGGTGTCTAACATATCCTGCACTTCCTGAACGTGATTCTCGGGTATATCCAAGAAGACACCCTCAGGAGTACAATATATGACACACCCCATTTTACACAATAGATCTCTCCCCAGTAGATTAGTCGGAGCCGATGCAGCTAACAAAAAGGAATGCTTGGTCTGCAAAGGCCCTATCGTAATCTCTGCAGGTCTACTCAAAGGGTAGTGTTGTACTACTCCTGTTACTCCCATTGCCGAAATTGTTTTACCCGTGGTTTTCATACCTACCGTTGAATTTAACACTGACCTGGCCGCCCCTGTATCTACAAGAAAAGGTAATGATCTACCAGCTACATCAACTGTGACCTCAGGTTCACTACTAAGGCTAGCAATCAACTTCACTGGCTGCAGGCTACAGGTGTGGCCCAACCCCTATTGTATATTGTGACCCTCCCGCAGCGCGCTGGTAGCTACAATATGTGAGGGGGGTAACTGAGAATTTTCGGAGGTCTGCCAGTCCCTCCTAGGTGGGTACCTCCTTGTTTCCCCTGCATGCGGCTCATAACTTCTCCTATGCGATCCCTGATCCCTATCATGTGTATTATAATGTGGTTCATATCCTGGTCTAGGGGGTCGATATACCTTATGTGTGCCTTTATAACTACAGTTCCGTGCAAAATGTCCTTCCTTCCGACAGTTATAGCATACTACTAAATGTGACTTACCATCAGTGGTCTGGGGTTTTGGCTGATACGGTTTGGTTGTAAGGGCATTTATACTTACTGTCATCAGCTTATCCCCCTGTGACTCCCTGTGCTTAAAGATGTTCCGATCGTGCTCGATAGCGGACTCTCTTAATGCAGCCACCGAGATACCTCTCCAGTTAGGTAGAGTGGTTTGTACCCTTGTTCTTAATGTCTCTTTTAACCCGTCCATTAATACTGACACAGCTACCTCCCTGTGATGTACATTTTTCTTAATGTCCTCGACCCCAGTGTATCTAGCCATTTCCTGCAGTGCTCGGTGGAAATATTCAGATGCCGTTTCACCTTCTTTTTGTCTTATGGAAAAGATTTTATTCCATTTGACAACAGTAGGGAAATATACTCCTAATTGCAGATTGATCTGTTGTACATTCTCCTGAGTGTACTCATCAGTGAGAGGTACTTCTGCGTCTAATTTACAATCAGTAATGAATTTCGCGGGGTCAATATTGGAAGGTAAGCATACTCGTAGCACTGTTCGCCAATCTTTGTTTGTGGGTTTGGTGGCGTTACCTAATTCTTTAATGAACCTCTGGCATGCGACTAGATCCTTTCTGGGATCGGGAAATTCAGACATAATTGTCCTCAATTCTGTCCGGGACCAGGGACAATGCATAGCAATGTTTCTGATGGGAGTGACTCCCTGAGCGTCAGTCTTCCCATTGGGGACCGCGATCACCCTGACAGGATTTAGTTCAATTACGTCATTCTGTGTTGACTCCACAATCTGAGGTGCTATTGTTTCTGCATAATGTATGGTACCGTACTTACCTCTGGACACGACCTCACTTATCCCTCCGCTAGGGGGCCTTACTACTGATCTTACTGGTTGGGCCGTGCCCACCTGAGTGTTCTGTATGGTGGCTGCTAGAGAGAGTGCCGATATCGTGCTGGGCTCATCTTCTTGCTCGCAGTCCTGAGGAAAGTTTAAAATGGGATACAACTTGCAAGGGTTAGCGTTAGTGCATTTATCAACTATACTCTTATCGGATACCAATATGCCATTGTCTGCAGCCACTTTCTCCCCTACAATATACGGTGGTGGTGGTGCGGTTGCCATAATTTTCCTGCTAGGTTTGGAACCGGCTGCGTGAGCTAATTCTCTTTGCATATCGCCCTCTTGCTGCCATAAATTAAAACAGTTTGTGTGTCTGACCCTTTGCTTTCGGGAATTTATCAAACATATCCTAATCCTTAAATTCTGCAATACCTCTGGTTCAAAACTGCCTACTTTAGGGAATGGTTCCCTATCTTCTGCAGTCATACGTTCCCATTCATTGCAAAAAACTTCTGTGTGTGGTCCATGCTTCTCACACATAATGAACCTCGCCGACCCCCTGGGCAGCGGAATGTCAACCTGAACCCTGGTTGAACGTCCCTTACTTGAGCAACTGGTCCCCATATTTTGCAGGTATTTGTCCTTTCGGCTAATCCCACAAAAAAAAAAAAAATACTCAATATAAGGCAACAGTGAAAGTTCTCAGAGTGCTTTCACCCACTCACGCCCACGTTGGCCAGTACTACCATACACTGTTGATAGCGCAGGCAATGTACCCAACCTAGGGCCCTACGTAACCTCTATTTACTGGAAGTATCTGGGAATAACTTACCCTTTCCAGTAAATATAAGTTGTTGGAAATTTCCTGAGAGAGACCAGCGAAAAATCCCTAAACCTTTATTATACTCAAATCACGCTTGCGTATGCTATAGTTAGCGCTAATGATACCGCGATTTTATGCAAAGCTCGTAAAAAGAGTATCACGTTGCGCTAATACTGCACCCACTCACGCGCGGTCCAATCGCACAGCGTATAGGTACTTGTTACTTATCCACCGTACGACCAATGGAATCGATTTTTCAGGCTGCGAAACCTCAGCCGGAGCGTTTCAAAAAACAAGCCTATATGGGTAAACCTCGCTAACCCCCTGGGCTGCGGTACTCTAAACCTCGCTGACCTCTTGGGCCGCGGTACTCTGCTACCTTGCTCCTTTGTACTTCAATCTAAATTAACATGAGTCAGCTGCCTCACGCCACCAAGTCTCCACTCACTTGATGTACCACTCGACGGGATCCCGAATTCCCTGGGTCCACAAAACCTTTATTATGTTTGCTCACTCACGTTCGTTCACTCAAATATACTTTGGTTTTTCTGTACAGAAAATTAACTTTCATTCAGATAAACAGCCTTAGTACCAGAGGTAATACAGTAAAAAAGGGTTTTATTTAAACTAAATTTTGGAAACCGAGCAATTTGTGCTATTGTAGCGTGGCTACTGTTCCGCCCCTAAACTAAGCAATGCTATTGTGTAATTTGTACTTAGCGGTCGTACCCTTATGCACGTTGCGTAAACACGCGACCGTGGGTATGTCTTTATATTGCGTACGCAGTCCCGTACTTTGTCCGAGACACGTGTACAAAAAACGTACGTCCGCAATAGTACAAATCCCACACTTTCTATAAATGTAAGCGATATTACTGTACCTATAATCGTTTACTTAACACAACACAGTTGTCTTTCTGTATAAACCTTTTTAAATAGGCCAGACTGTGTTTGTGTTTTACGTTTACTTCCTTAATATTTATTCTATATTTTTAACTAAATAGCATCAAATTTCTCCGTACAGGTCTAAATGAATCTAGTAATCAGTATTTATGGCAACAATATGAGCAGGTATACAAATACAAAGTACAGGTGTATGCTTGTGTTGTGTGCGCATTTGGCGCCAAACAGAAATTCACAGATTTTTAAAATAGCTTTGCGTATTTACTTTACAGGTCCAACCAGCATCCCTACAAACCATGCAGAGCAGACACCATCTAATCAGCAATAAGATAGGGTTTTCCAGTGTATTCTACGGCCAGGAAAAGGTTCACGTAGGATACCTGTCCGCCCTTTGCTGATAGATAAAGTCTGCTTTAACCTGCTAGGCTGCGGGTATGAGGAAAAACCGGACGATGCCCCCAATTGATAATGTCGATATTATCTTAAACCACATTAAAGGAAAAAGGGAAAAGGGGAATTTGTTGCACAGGAGACTCAGATAAACTTGATTTTATTTAGAGTTACAAAGTATATAGTTGAAAAAAAAACCCTGTTATTAATTTTTCTATTATATGAATATATAGATAGGGGGTGCTACCACAGATCATATCATTATTGTAGACAAAAGAGAGAGAAGAGAGAAAGGGATCTGTTTCCGGTGCACATAAGTTTTTTTGTGTAAAAATTAACTTTTATTATCTCCTTAAAATAATTGGAAAGAATCTACTATTGCATCCAAAATTTCTTGGATGCACTAATGCGAAATATTAAAACAAAACAAAGAATAAAGTGATATAAGAATAGACAAGACTGTGTGTGATAGAAAGAAACAGAAATAAATTGGTTAAAAACTCTCAGCTGGGCGTCTTTTTTGTGTCTATTAGCTGATATGTACTGTCTTATCTGACTAATAACAGTATATTCTGATACAATAGTGCTACAGTGATATTTATATAAAGGAACAAATATTTGATATTGATATACTATATTGCTATAGATATAAAATTATATTCCTGCTAAACCCAGAGGATTAAATACCAACTAACAAATGGAAATATTATGTCACTAATCAACTACTGTATATCGACATACAAATCATTCATCTAGGAATAACCTGGTTTGCCGTGAATATTGAGATTATATCAAAGAAATATCTTTGGAAGGCTGATTCACTCTTATAATTATAATATCACTGGCAATATAGGAATATATTATATGATTTAACAATATTTTCCTGTAACCCTCTGGAGGTAAACTAGCAGTCACTTGCAAACATCTATTATAATAATCTGGGCAGTGAGCCAGAATCCTTTAGATGAGCCAATATAACAACATTGTTACATTTATCAGTCTGGGAGAATTAAAGAGTAACATCTGTGTAACATTTTAGAGAAACCCAGAAGCAAATATTTGTTCCTTTATATAAATATCACTTCTTATATCACTTTATTCTTTGTTTTGTTTTAATATTTCGCATTAGTGCATCCAAGAAATTTTGGATGCAATAGTAGATTCTTTCCAATTATTTTAAGGAGATAATAAAAGTTAATTTTTACACAAAAAAACTTATGTGCACCGGAAACAGATCCCTTTCTCTCTTCTCTCTCTTTTGTCTACATTATCTTAAACCATAAAGCTATACCTTTAAACACACTTTTACCATGGAGCCGCTACAGCCGCTAAACTTAATATTCACTCTATATACCTTTTACGCTATTTGCGTAATGAGTCCCGTACCGCGTACGGACTCTGCGTACAAACGCCGCGCTGAGGGTACAAAGTGCACGCAGCGCGTACACACTCAATTGATACACCTTAAACCTTCGTAGTAATGCAATGCAATGATATTATACTTTATACCTTATGCAGCAATGCACTGCAATGATATTACACTTTAAACCTTATTCAGCAATTCAATGCAATAATGCTATTACACTTTAAACCCTAGCAGGGAAAAGAGGACACAACACCGATTTGTAGTTAAACACTGGGTTCCGACACCACAGAGCAATATATCTGAAAGGGGGTTAACAATACAATTTATACACTACAATACAGCAGAGTAAATGGCTACAGTCAATATACATACGTGAGAATATTCGCATGCACTTCCTCGTCCAGTCCTCCGCTAATCACGTAGATAGCGTTAAGAGTCTTCTGACCGGCCAGGCAGCAACAGGCTTTTTATACACTACTTCCAAAAGCAATACAATGGATACTGTAATCCCTTTGTCCATTGGACACAGGGATGCATCTTTACAGTACAGGAGAGGTCATAGGTTGATTTGAAAAGGTGGGTGATGTCTTTCTCAACTGCTCTTGTGGGTGGTCTTCTCTGGATTCCCGCCGCATACATAATATACAGTAAATACAGTTTATATCTATATTCTGCTTCTGCACATAACTATCCTCAGGAACATGCGATCTTCCGCAAACCAACACCGGAATGTTACCCTTAAAATACCCTACAGCTGGATACCAAACATCACCTTATAACCTTAGTCTGTCCCCTCCTATCATGCAAAGGTGAATCCCTCCGTTCTGAAATTATTTAAACTGTTGATACTTGCTGATGTGGTGCAGGGGGACTATGTGTACAATATGTAATGTTTTGATAGCCCTCCATGCGTTCACAAACTCCGCCGTAAATACCCATACCACGCGCAGGATCGCGGGAGCAACCATACGCAAATTGCGGATATGTGCACGCACGGCGGAACAAGTGCACGCGCAGCGGGCATGTGTGTGTTGTTAGTACGTGATGTGTGTACAGCAATATTTTTCAACTTTGACAAATATTTAGCAGTACGGTACAGTAGGCCACTGCTCTACCTACCTCTGTGTTGTCAATTGTACTATCCATCCATACCTGTGGTGCATTTCAGTTTTGCACAGTTTGCTGACCACCAGTATGTAATATATAGCAGTACGGTACAGAAGGCCACTGCTCTACCTACCTCTGTGTCGTCAAGTATACTATCCATCCATACCTGTGGTGCATTTCAGTTGTGCGCAGTATATATAGTAGTAGGCCATTGCTATTGATACTGGCATATAATTCCACACATTAAAAAATGGAGAACAAAAATGTGGAGGGTAAAATAGGGAAAGATCAAGATCCACTTCCACCTCGTGCTGAAGCTGCTGCCACTAGTCATGGCCGAGACGATGAAATGCCATCAACGTCGTCTGCCAAGGCCGATGCCCAATGACATAGTAGAGAGCATGTAAAATCCAAAAATCAAAAGTTCAGTAAAATGACCCAAAAATCAAAATTAAAGGCGTCTGAGGAGAAGCGTAAACTTGCCAATATGCCATTTACGACACGAGTGGCAAGGAACGGCTGAGGCCCTGGCCTATGTTCATGGCTAGTGGTTCAGCTTCACATGAGGATGGAAGCACTCATCCTCCCGCTAGAAAACTGCAGTGCCACTCCTAGATGGGCTAGGTGTTTGTGTCGGCCACTTGGGTCGCTTAGCTTAGTCACACAGCTACCTCATTGCGCCTCTTTTTTTCTTTGCATCATGTGCTGTTTGGGGACTATTTTTTTGAAGTGCCATCCTGTCTTACACTGCAGTGCCACTCGTAGATGGGCCAGGTGTTTGTGTCGGCCACTTGGGTCGCTTAGCTTAGTCACACAGCTACCTCATTGCGCCTCTTTTTTTCTTTGCATCATGTGCTGTTTGGGGACTATTTTTTTGAAGTGCCATCCTGTCTGACACCGCAGTGCCATTCCTAGATGGGCCAGGTGTTTGTGTCGGCCACTTGGGTCGCTTAGCTTAGTCACACAGCTACCTCATTGTGCCTCTTTTTTTCTTTGCATCATATGCTGTTTGGGGACTATTTTTTTGAAGTGCCATCCTGTCTGACACTGCAGTGCTACTCTTAGATGGGCCAGGTGTTTGTGTCGGCCACTTGGGTCGCTTAGCTTAGTCACACAGCTACCTCATTGCACCTCTTTTTTTCTTTGCATCATGTGCTGTTTGGGGACTATTTTTTTGAAGTGCCATCCTGTCTGACACTGCAGTGCCACTCCTAGATGGGCCAGGTGTTTGTGTCGGCCACTTGGGTCGCTTAGCTTAGTCACACAGCTACCTCATTGCGCCTCTTTTTTTCTTTGCATCATGTGCTGTTTGGGGACTATTTTTTTGAAGTGCCATCCTGTCTGACACTGCAGTGCCACTCCTAGATGGGCCAGGTGTTTGTGTCGGCCACTTGGGTCGCTTAGCTTAGTCATCCAGCGACCTCGGTGCAAATTTTAGGACTAAAAATAATATTGTGAGGTGTGAGGTGTTCAGAATAGACTGGAAATGAGTGAAAATTATGGTTATTGAGGTTAATAATACTATGGGATCAAAATGACCCCCAAGTTCTATGATTTAAGCTGTTTTTGAGGGTTTTTTGTAAAAAAACCCACCAGAATCCAAAACACACCCGAATCCGACAAAAAAATTTCAGGGAGGTTTTGCCAAAACTCGTCCGAATCCAAAACACGGCCGCGGAACCGAATCCAAAACCAAAACACAAAACCCGAAAAAGTCCGGTGCACATCACTATAAGCTACCTGTTGTTACTACTGTACTTGGTGAAATAAACCTCAGACCTGGTTAGGCTGCACTACGTGTGGACTCACCGCAACCTGCACCATTATACTGGGCAACACACCATTATACACTAAGGCCTAGTGTGTATTGTCTTCCTGCTGGACAAATATAATAATTCCCAGTCACATCTCCTGCTGCATCCCGCAAACAGGTTACAGACCCCGTCGTCCCACCCTGCGCAGTACTCTGCTAATACGTGTGGCGGAACCCCTGTCTTCTGGTGACAGCCTGTACTACACCGGTAACTGTTATGTTACCTATATGGAAGATTATTTGTGTGTCTGTCAGTCTGCGATACGTCACTGTCACGGGCAGGCGCGGCCTTTACATGTCATTAGACCTGTTGCACGGCTTTATTACTGCATGCAGCACAAGGACACATAGGCTGTGGAAGGTATTATGTATGACACTGTGTATCGCGCATGTGTATTTCACTATAGAGACAGCACACAATTCCCAGCAGCCTCTGCAGCTGCTCAAGAGGTCAGGTGCATGTGGATGAGGAGTGTCTGGGGGTACGCCCAGTGACATTTGGGGGGGAGCAGCAGTGACCCGGCCGGTGCAGTTCCTCAGGAGAGCAGGATTCGGGGGTCACCTCTGGTGGGTGACAGGCGGAGGAGTTAGTGCTGTCTGCTGCTGGCACAGGAGGCTGCCGACCCCTAGCCACACTGACTGGGTATTTCGGGTGGCTGCATCTGCCCCACAGCCTTATATGACATGAGGCATAGAAGAAGAGCGCTCCACAGACTGGCTGCTGACACCCGTTTCCAGCCCAGTCTTCCAAAGAAAAAGCTATAGAAAGAATACTGGTGGTCCTTCCGAGTTGATCACTCGCTAGCAGTTTTTAGCAGCCGTGCAATCGCTATGCCGCCTCCCTCTGGGAGTGTATTTTAGCTTTGCAGAAGTGTGAACGAAAGGATCGCAGAGCGGCTACAATTTTTTTTGTGTGCAGTTTCAAAGTAGCTCAAAACCTACTTAGCGTTTGCGATCACTTCAGACTGTTCAGTTCCTGTTTTGACGTCATAAACCCGCCCTGCGTTCGCCCAGCCACGCCTGCATTTTTCCTGGCACGCCTGCGTTTTTCCAAACACTCCCTGAAAACAGTTGACACTGAAAACAGTTGACACCCAGAAACACCCCCTTCATCTCAATCACTCTGCGGCCACCAGTGAGACTGAAATGTTTCGCTAGACCCTGTGCAAAACTACATCGTTCGTTGTGCCCGTACGACGCGCGTGCGCATTGTGCTGCATACGCATGCGCAGAACTGAAGTTTTTTAGCCTGATCGCTGCGCTGCGAACAAATGCAGCTAGCGATCAACTCGGAATGACCCCCCGTAGACATCTCTCTGCCCTGTGTGTGACTAGTGACAGTGACCTGTGCATGCAGGGACGTGCGGTGGGGTAAATTTCTCAGGAGGCACTGGTTAGTTCCAGAGCCAGATTTACACACAATACAGTATATGAGCCAAATGGTTCATGTGGGCATTATACACAGGTGCAGCAGTATAAACTCCTGGAAATGTGGTGAGTTTTGAGCAGAGATGGGTGGAAAAGATAAGCAGGTGAGGCACTGCCTCACCTGCCATAGACTTTTTACTCCAGAGATTTGACTATAAAATTGATCAGAATAATAGAAAGAAAGAAGATATTTTTAACATATTATTTGTATTTTTCATATATTTTATCCAGTCAAAACTCTGGCACAAACGTTAGTATGACAGGAAAGTCTCTGCCTCACCTCACCGCACGTCACTGGTGCATAGCACCTGTGAGATAACAGATAGTGGTGGTCATTCCGAGTTGATCGCTAGCTGCATTCGTTCGCTGCGCAGCGATGAGGCAAAAAAAGGCACTTCTGCGCATGCGTATGCGGCGCAATGCGCACGCGCGACGTACTTTTACAACGATCAATGTAGTTTCACACAGGGTCTAGCGAAGCTTTTCAGTCGCACTGCTGACCGCAGAGTGATTGACTGGAAGTGGGCGTTTCTGGGTGTCAACTGACCGTTTTCAGGGAGTGTTCGAAAAAATGCAGGCGTGCCAGGAAAAACGCAGGCGTGGCTGGGCGAACGCAGGGCGTGTTTGTGAAGTCAAAACAGGAACTGAATAGTCTGAAGTGATCGCAAGCGCTGAGTAGGTTTTGAGCTACTCTGAAACTGCACAAAAAAACTTTGTAGCCGCTCTGTGATCCTTTCGTTCGCACTTCTGCTAAGCTAAAATACACTCCCAGTGGGAGGCGGCATAGCGTTTGCACGGCTGCTAAAAACTGCTAGCGAGCGATCAACTCGGAATGACCACCAGTATTAGCAAGGTCCATTAAAGGGCTCAGTCAGATTGCACAAGACTTTGCTGTATAGCGGGAGGATTATATTAATGAATTCCAAGGAACTGGGGAAGTAACTGGCTCTGTAAAGACTTTGATTGTGCATATGCCAAGAACCACCTGAAATGTACTAAAATATTTAACACATGAATTAAGCCATTGCAGGTTGACTGATATCTAAGGAAAGTTATCAATGGTATAGAAACACTGGGGCTAATTGAGACCTGATTGCTATGGTGCATTTTTTGCATCCCTGCGATCAGGTAGTCGCTGCCTACAGGGCGAGGGGGAAATCGCATATGCAGGAGAGATGCACAAACAGAAGTTTGTGCAGTCTCTGCGCAGCCCAGGACTTACTCTTCCAGTGCGATGATCGGGGCCGGAGCTGACATCAGAACCACTCCCTCCAAACGCCTGGTCCCGCCTGCGTTTTTCCGGACACTCCTCTAAAACGGTCAGTTGCCACCCACAAATGGCCTCTTCCTGTCAGTCACCTTGCGATCGCCCGTGCGATTGCTTTTTTCGCACCATCCCGTTGCTGGCCGTCGCTCCCCATCGCTGCAGCCCGTCGCGCCTGCGCAATGCGCAGTTCAGGTCTGATCGCCCGCTGTGCGAAAATGCACAGCAGTGATCAGGTCTGGATCAGCCCAACTGTCCTTTCCTTATACACCCTTCAGGGACTAAATATACTCAGGAACTGTGTACAAGGAAATTGATCAGATCGGCTTCTAATCTGGGGGGCTCTCTCCCTGGGTTACGTAGAGTAGGATCTTGATCCGAGGCACCAACAGGCTAAAAGCTTTGACTGTTCCCAAGATGCTCAGCGCCGCCTCCTCTATAACCCCGCCTCCGTGCACAGGAGCTCAGTTTGTAAGTTGGTGCCTGCAGTGCAGGCAGCTAACAGGCAGGGCTGCTCCAGCAGCCCTAAGAAGAGCTATTTTAAAGAAGATAGAAGACTTCAAGGGCTGCAGCAGAGGCACTCTAGTGCTAGATGTCATTCTGATATCTCCTGCTGCAGCTCCATCACCTCCCCCAGCGGCGCTGTATACTCCCGCGTCCCTGGTTGCCGGGTACTTACAGCGGAGGCTCCGGTTCTTCACCCAGGGCACACACACTAACAGAAGTTCTCCAGGATCGCGTGGCCGCACTCAGGGAGGAGGTAAGAGGGTCCCCCAGGCGGGACCTGCTGGAAATCGCGATCCGGCGCGGCCATTAGGAGGCAGGCCACGCGCGCTGGCTTGGACACTGTGGCAGTACAGGGACCCCACTAGACCACCACGGCAAGGGCATAGGTCGGATTAGGCTATAATCCATTTTATTAAGGCCCGCAGCACCCGGTGGTGAAGTCCAGCAAGGGGATAAGGCTCTGGCCTGTAGCCCCTCCCCCAGCCCCTGGGCGCCATTTAGAGTAAATGTTCCCGCCCTGGAGCTGCATCTCTCTGTCTCCCTCACTCCCTGTCAGCGTTTGGGCACCATTACACACAGCTGCGCTGATTCTGGGACTGCTGGGTGATGCCTCCTCTGTAAAGCCGCCTGCATCATCAGCGCTGTGCATTTACAGGACACTTAAGTATTCTACATGTCGTCTAGACAGTGTTAGTTAAGAACAAGTGCATACATTCAGGTTGTGTTAGGTATTATATTTGCTGATATTGTACTGTGTCACCCGTGGTTTACGCTTTCATATCATGTCAGCTACAGGGGGCGATGGGTCTGGGGCTGATTCCACCGTGCGCGGTTATGACGTCCCGGTTGCATTGGAGGATAACATCGCTGCGGAGGGTTCAGGTTTTGGGGGTTCTCTACCCCCCAGTCAGTTTGCAACAACGGGGGCACACCGGGGCCCGCCTTGGGCTGCTTTTTCTAATTTACTGACTACTACGCTGGTAACTAGACTTGCGCCCCCTATGGGACCTCCTGGTAAAAGTGTTCCTGACCCTCACCCACCTAGGACTAAACCTAAGAAGTCCTCTAAGCGGGCTGTTACTTTCCTCTCAATCCACGCATGTTCCGGATACCTCTTCCGATGAAGACGGCGTGTATTCTGACCCCTCAGACACTGATCATGACGTTTCTGATGGGGAATCTATTTCACAAGTGGATGTTCCTGATCTATTAGAAGCTATCAGGCTCATTCTTCAGATTGATGATGATCCTGAGCCTGTTACTACATCTAAGAAACCGGACAGGTTCAAACATCAGAAGGTTACTAAGTAAGTTTTACCTCATTCTGACCACTTGGTTGACATACTGTTATGATTCCTGTACTCCAGACCGGAGGAGATCTTATGGCAGAGGTCTGAGTACAGGGAAAATAAGCTGGTTGTGGGAGCAGGAGAGCCTAGTAACCCCTGGCACCCTAACTCCGTTGTCTCGCCCGTGTTATCAGAAATCCCCTGCGAGACTATGGTTGCTTGAGCCCATGGCAGCCGCGTTCGAAGGGCGGATTATGTCTGCCCAACCCCGATGCCCCCGCAGGTCTTAAAGGGAGACAAGGGGAAGTCCGAGACAGGGTGATAACAAGGGGCCCTCTGACTAAGCAACCAGGCCAGGGGTTACAAGCTAACTAACTTAAACCAAAGGTATGTGCGGACTAGCCGCCAGGGAAAAGGACAACCAAAGATCCCCTGATCCGTTACTCCTATCCAGCACCGCTGGATACCAGAGTGGATCTGTGGGAGCGGAATCCTCCGCAAAAGCTCCAGAACACAAGTAAACTAAATAATAAACAGTAAGCGGACAAGCCGCAACACACGGCTGAGCCGCGACTCACGAACACCACAAGATGTTAAAGGTGCTCGGTCAGACTCCAGGAACAGATGACAAACTTCCGAGTACAGGATCTCTGAGGACAGGAACAACCGGATTGAGCAGGACTGGAAACTCTCTGTAGCAGACACAGGCAAACAGGAAGCTATCACCGGCGTCTGTAAGGAGTCCTGAGGGTGCCTTTATTCAGGAACCCTCCAATCAAAATCCAGACAGGGTAATCAACTGAAATGCCGTGCAGCTTGCATGCTGCACGGCCAGCACACCATGAGGTAATCAGGACAGACCCAGCAACGGGGAACGCGGCTGAACGTGGCGTCCCCGTTGCTAAGGTCAGAGCGGCTCCGTGCGCCCGGCGTCTAGCGTTGCCAGGGAGCCGGCGGCTGTACGCGCATGGCGTCCCTGGTTGCTAGGCGCCGGGCCGCACCGACGAGCGGACCCTGGCGCCTAACAGTACCCCCCCCTTGAGGAGGGGTCAAGGAACCCCTAAAGCCGGGTTTCTGAGGAAATTCTCGAAAAAATGCCCTTTTGAGCCTCGGGGCATGAAGATCCTCATCCAGGACCCAAGACCTTTCCTCTGGCCCATAACCTCTCCAATGTACCAAAAAATAAAGCCGACCCCGGGACAACTTGGAATCGAGAACCTTCTCCACCAAGAACTCCTGCTGACCCTGTACATTTATTGGTGATCTCCCCTGAGATATTTTACGAGGAAATCTACTGGACGAAACATATGGTTTCAGTAATGAGCAATGGAAGGTATTTCCGATCCGTAAAGTTTTTGGTAAACGTAACCGGAAAGCAACTGGATTGACTTTTTTGATAATGAGAAATGGTCCAATAAATCTAGGACCCAATCTGGCTGAGGTTTGTCGAAGTTTAATGTTGCGAGTCGACAACCACACCCTGTCTCCTACTTTAAAAGTGCACGGCCGCCGGAGCCTGTCAGAAAATCTTTTTTCCCGGAATGCTGCTTTTCTGAGAGCCAAGTGCACTTTTTTCCAAATAAGTTTAAGATGAGAGGTCAGGGCCAGAGAGGAGACAGAGGAATGTTGAAAAAATGAATTAGCTCTGGGGTGAAAACCAAAAACTGCAAAAAATGGAGACACATTGGTGGAGGAATGACAGGCATTATTATAAGCAAACTCCGCCAAAGGAAGAAACTCAGACCAGTCATTTTGGAGTTTGGCCGAGTACAAACGCAAATATTGTTTTAGAGATTGGTTAACTCGCTCAGTCTGCCCATTGGATTGGGGATGATAACCGGACGTTAAAGATAATTTCATCTTTAACGAAGCACAAAAAGACTTCCAAAATTGTGCAATGAATTGTGGACCCCTATCAGAAACAATATCAGTGGGTAAGCCATGGAGTCTGAAAACATGGCGGAGGAACAAGACTGCCAATCCCTGGGCAGATGGCAATCGGGGAAGAGCAATGAAATGGGCCATTTTGCTAAAACGGTCCACTACCACCCATATGACTCGGCATCCGGCTGACAGAGGGAGGTCCACCACAAAATCCATGGAGATATGCGACCATGGCCTAAGGGGAACATTCAAGGGCATAAGTTGACCTATAGGCAAAGAACGGGGAACTTTATGCTGTGCACAGACCTGACAAGAAAAAACAAACTCTTTAATGTCTTTGGAAAGACCAGGCCACCATACTGAGCGGGAGACTAATTCCAAAGTCTTAGCGATTCCCGGATGCCCGGCAACCTTGCTATCATGAAACTCCGCCAAAACAGTAGCTCTCAAAAACTCAGGGACAAAAAGACGACCAGCAGGAGTATTTCCAGGAGCTTGATGTTGAAGCAGCTTTAACTGGGTAAATACATCCTGTGTGAGGCCTGCCCGAATGACTGAAGACGGAAGTATGGGAGTAACAGGACTATTGTCTTGAACTGGAAGAAAACTGCGTGACAGGGCATCTGCCTTAGTATTCTTGGAACCTGGCCTGAAGGTGATAATGAATTTGAAACGAGTAAAAAATAAAGCCCAACGAGCCTGCCGGGCATTCAGTCGTTTAGCAGATTCAATGTATTGAAGATTTTTGTGATCAGTCAAAACTGAAATGGTATGGGTCGCTCCTTCAAGCCAATGCCTCCACTCCTCGAAAGCCCATTTAATAGCCAGCAATTCCCGGTTACCAACATCGTAGTTGGATTCTGCAGATGAGAATTTCCTGGACATAAAGGCACAAGGATGTAATTCAAGGGAATCTGGATCCTTCTGAGAAAGGATAGCCCCAACTCCAACCTCCGAGGCATCAACCTCAACAATGAAAGGCAATTCTGGGTTGGGATGTCTAAGGACAGGGGCTGAGACAAAGGCTTGTTTCAAGGCCTGAAAAGATAACTCAGCTTCACATGACCAATTGGTAGGATCTGCTCCCTTCTTAGTAAGTGCCACAATGGGAGCAACTAGGTCAGAGAAAGAGTGAATAAATCTTCTATAGTAGTTCGCAAACCCTAAAAAGCGCTGAATTGCTTTTAAGTTGGTGGGTTGCGCCCAACTAAGGATGGCTTGGAGCTTCTTTGGTTCCATACGGAATCCCCGAGGGGAAATAATGTACCCTAAAAAGGATACCTCCGTGACATGAAATTCACACTTCTCCAGTTTGGCATATAGGTGATTTTCACGTAATTTCTTAAGCACCTGACGCACCTGGGTAACATGTTGTTCTACAGAGTCAGAATATATCAAAATATCATCTAAGTAGACTACAACGAATCTTCCAAGAAATTCACGGAGCACATCATTAATGAGATCCTGGAAAACTGCCGGAGCGTTTGACAGGCCGAATGGCATAACCAGATACTCATAGTGGCCTGATTGAGTACTGAATGCCGTTTTCCACTCATCCCCTGACTTGATTCTGATGAGGTTATATGCTCCTCTAAGGTCAATCTTAGAAAAAATCACAGCCGAACGTAGCTGATCAAAGAGGACAGAGATCAGCGGCAGAGGGTAAGTATTCTTTACTGAGATTTTATTCAAAGCTCTAAAGTCAATGCAGGGTCTGAGTGAACCATCCTTCTTCTCTACGAAGAAGAAACCTGCACTTAAAGGGGATTTAGATGGCCTGATAAAACCTTTCCCAAGGCTTTCTTTCACATACTCATTCATGGCCACAGTTTCAGGACCAGACAATGCATATAACCTTCCTTTAGGCAACGTGGCACCAGGAATTAGCTCAATGGCACAATCGTAAGGCCTATGGGGAGGCAGAATATCCGCATTGCCCTTGGAAAACACTTCAACAAAATCCTGATATTCCTCAGGAATGGGTGCAGGAACGGCGGCAGCTACTCGGATAGGAAGCGTAATACATTCTTTATTACAGATGGTACCCCATTGTAAGATCTCCCCCGACTGCCAATCAATGATGGGATTATGAAAGGCCAGCCAAGGGTGACCCAGAACCACAGGAACTGCTGGACAATGAGTAAGGAAAAACTCAATCTTTTCAGAATGCAGGGCTCCCACCGAGAGTAAAACAGGAGGTGTACCTAGAGAAATAACCCCATTGGACAAGGGACTCCCATCTAAACCATGCATGGTGACACACCTACCCAAGGTTAACTGAGGAATACCTAAGGCCTTGGCCCATGTTAAATCCATAAAGTTCCCTGCAGCTCCACTGTCCACAAAAGCAGAGACCGAGGAACAGAGGCTGCCAAAGGAAACTTTAGCAGGAACTAACAGTGAGTTATTTGAGGAGATGAGCTGCAGACCAAAGTGAACCCCCTCACAATTCACTTGGTCAGGAAGTTTCCCGATTTGTTCGGACAACTACGGGCAAAATGTCCCTTACCTCCACAGTATAAACAAAGACCAGAATTTTGCCTCCTGGTTCTTTCTTCAGGAGACAGTTTGGAGAGACCTATCTGCATAGGCTCCTCCATGTCTACAGGAATGGAAAGCACACAAGGAGTAGACCCGACAGATGCCCCTTTTTCAGCCCTCCGCTCTCTGAGCCGACGATCTATCTTAATAGAGAGCTCCATGAGTTTATCGAGAGTCTCAGGAGCGGGATACTGAAGGAGACTGTCTTTTATAGATTCAGATAAGCCGAGGCGAAACTGACTGCGCAGAGCTGGGTCATTCCATCCACAGTCGTTCGACCAACGGCGAAACTCCGTACAATAATTCTCTGCGGGATTCCTACCCTGTCTAAGAGCACGCAACTGACTCTCAGCGGACACCTCTCTATCAGGGTCGTCATACAATAGCCCTAAAGATTTTAAAAAGGCGTCTACAGACGATAAGGCCGGATCGTCTGTCTTTAAACCAAAAGCCCAGGTCTGAGGATCCCCCTGAAGCAGAGAAATAATAATTCCAACCCGCTGAGCCTCCGTACCTGAGGAGACTGGTCTTAAACGAAAATAAAGTTTACAAAACTCTTTAAAATTAAAAAACTGTTTTCTATCCCCAGAAAAACGGTCAGGCAGATGCATTTTTGGTTCAGGGATGACCCTCGGGGAAGTCCGTAACAGATCTTCCTGTGACCTCACCCGGAGGGACAGATCCTGAACCATCTGAGTAAGTTCTTGAATTTGACTAACTAGAAGCTGGCCAGGATTTGGCCCAATACCGGCGGGATTCATGAGGCCGACAAAATCTCCCAACTGAATAAGTGAAAAAATTAACTCCTGTTAATTAAAATTTTTTCTTTTGTCGGGCCGGTGATAATGTTATGATTCCTGTACTCCAGACCGGAGGAGATCTTATGGCAGAGGTCTGAGTACAGGGAAAATAAGCTGGTTGTGGGAGCAGGAGAGCCTAGTAACCCCTGGCACCCTAACTCCGTTGTCTCGCCCGTGTTATCAGAAATCCCCTGCGAGACTATGGTTGCTTGAGCCCATGGCAGCCGCGTTCGAAGGGCGGATTATGTCTGCCCAACCCCGATGCCCCCGCAGGTCTTAAAGGGAGACAAGGGGAAGTCCGAGACAGGGTGATAACAAGGGGCCCTCTGACTAAGCAACCAGGCCAGGGGTTACAAGCTAACTAACTTAAACCAAAGGTATGTGCGGACTAGCCGCCAGGGAAAAGGACAACCAAAGATCCCCTGATCCGTTACTCCTATCCAGCACCGCTGGATACCAGAGTGGATCTGTGGGAGCGGAATCCTCCGCAAAAGCTCCAGAACACAAGTAAACTAAATAATAAACAGTAAGCGGACAAGCCGCAACACACGGCTGAGCCGCGACTCACGAACACCACAAGATGTTAAAGGTGCTCGGTCAGACTCCAGGAACAGATGACAAACTTCCGAGTACAGGATCTCTGAGGACAGGAACAACCGGATTGAGCAGGACTGGAAACTCTCTGTAGCAGACACAGGCAAACAGGAAGCTATCACCGGCGTCTGTAAGGAGTCCTGAGGGTGCCTTTATTCAGGAACCCTCCAATCAAAATCCAGACAGGGTAATCAACTGAAATGCCGTGCAGCTTGCATGCTGCACGGCCAGCACACCATGAGGTAATCAGGACAGACCCAGCAACGGGGAACGCGGCTGAACGTGGCGTCCCCGTTGCTAAGGTCAGAGCGGCTCCGTGCGCCCGGCGTCTAGCGTTGCCAGGGAGCCGGCGGCTGTACGCGCACGGCGTCCCTGGTTGCTAGGCGCCGGGCCGCACCGACGAGCGGACCCTGGCGCCTAACACATACGTCAGGAATCCTGGGAGAATCCAGGAAAGAAATTCACCCCGCACAAGATGATGCTAGCCCGCTATCCCCTTGCGGCTGAATTGAGTGAAAATTGGGAAACGCCTCCGACGGTGGATTCGCAAAACGCTCAGCTGGTGGTGTCATCTGCTCTGCCTGTCACTACCGTCACTTCTTTCAAGGAACCGACGGATAAGCGGGTGGAGGGCTGCTAAAAAGCTATCTATACCCTCGCAGGGGCTGCGCATAGGCCCACCATTGCGGCTACTTGGGCCGCAGAAGCTATTGAAGCGTGGGCTCAAGAAATAGAGGCTGAGTTTCCGTCCAATTTTTCTGGACATGCCAGACAATGTCTCTCTAATATTGTCACGGCATCTCATTATATTAAAGAAGCAGCTTCAGATGCAGGTGTTCTGGCGGCCAAGGCTGCTACGACATCCATTTTGGCTCGCCATATTCTCTGGTTGCGGTCCTGGTCGGTAGACTTGGACTCTAAGAAAACCCTGGAGGTGCTCCCGTTTAAAGGAAACATCCTTTTTGGTGAGGATCTCAACAAGATTGTCGCTGACTGCATGTCTACCTAGTACTACTCCTTCGGCCCCGAAGGCTAAGAGTACTTCCTTTCGTTCCTTTCGCCCCTTTCGCCCTCCGGGTAAAGCAAAGGGTCAGGCGTACCCGAAACAGTCTCACACTTCCAAAACCACCAAGCCCAAGCCTAAACGTGCCTGGGCTGCCCATCAGCCTGCTTCCAAATCTGAAAAGCATGCGGCATGACGGGGCGGGCCTCCCTCTGGGGGATCCCAGGGTGGGAGGCCGACTTCTACAGTTTACCCAGGTATGGTTGAAGACCACTTCAAATGCTTGGGTACGGGAAGTCGTCACTCACGGATACGCTATATCCTTCAAGACACGTCTCCCTCCTCGCTGTTGCCTGACGGACATCCCTTCGGATCAGGTGAAGGCAACAACTCTCCGTTTAGTGGCACAATCCCTCCTGGACACTGGAGAGTTAGTGCCGGTGCCTCTGGCTCAGAGGGGCAGGGGGTACTATTCAATGCTGTTCCTAGCACCAAACCGAATGGTTCCTCCAGGCCCATTCTCAACCTCAAATATTTGAACAAGTTTGTGAGGGTCTCCAAGTTCCGTATGGAGACCATTCGCTCTATTGTCCTGGCTTTGGAACCAGGAGACTATATGGTATTCCTGGATATACAGGATGCTTACCTGCATATCCCTATTGCCATGTCACATCAGCAATACCTGCGGTTTGCTATTGGCAATCTCCATTACCAATTCTGAGCCTTACCGTTTGGTCTGACCACGGCTCCGCAAATTTTCACCAAGGTCATGGCTGTAATGACGGCTTCACTCCGCCGTCGGGGTATCAGGATCCTGCCGTATCTGGATGACCTGCTGATCCTGGCCAATTTCCCAGAAGTTCTCCTCCGTCATTTGGATATGACGGTCCAGTTTCTGCAAGCCCACGGGTGGCTCATCAACTGGAAGAAATCATCCCTGGTCCCTGCCCAGAGCATGGTGCATCTGGGAGCGTTGTTGGACACACACAACCAGATGTTGTTTTTGTCGCAGGAGAAAGTCCTGAAGCTTCAGGACAAGACACGTTGCTTCTTCTCTCGTCCGCGTGTGTCGATACACTCTGCGATGCAAGTACTAGGCCTCATGGTGTCGGCTTTCGACATGGTGGAGTACGCTCAATTTCATTCCCTCCCTCTGCAGAAACTGATTCTTGCCAAGTGGGACGGCCTGCCTCACCGGATCAGGTCTCAAATGATCTCCTTGTCTCCGGAGGTCCGTCTGTCACTGACCTGGTGGCTGCAGGACCAACGATTGAGCAGGGGCTGTCCCTTCTGGATCTCCGACTGGGTCCTTATGACGACGGATGCCAGTCTGAGGGTCTGGGGCGCGGTGTTGGAGCAACACTCTCTTCAGGGTCGGTGGAATTGCGGGCAGTGTTCAATGCTCTGAACCTGGCCCAGCATCTGGTACTGAACAGGCCTGTTCAAGTACAGTCAGACAACGCCACCACGGTGGCGTACATAAATCATCAAGGCGGCACTTGAAGCCGCATGGCAATGATGGAAGTGTCAAAGATTCTTCAATGGGCGGAACGCCATCTGCCAGCCATATCGGCAGTGTTCATTCCGGGGGTCCTCAACTGGGAAGTGAACTTCATCAGTCGTCAGGACGTGCACGCCAGAGAGTGGAACCTTCATCCAGAAGTTTTTCAACTCCTAGTGGACAAGTGGGGCCTACCAGATGTAGACCTGATGGCGTCTCGACACAATCACAAGGTTCCAGTCTTCGCAGCAAGAACAAGGGATCCTCAAGCGGCATTCGTGGACACACTGGCAATTTCATGGAACTTTCGGCGGCCGTGCGTGTTCCCTCCGGTATCACTCCTGCCCAGAGTAGTGAGGAAGTTCAAGCAAGAAGGGGGAATCCTTCTTCTAATAGCTCAAGCATGGCCCAGATGGCATTGGTTCTCAGACCTACAGGGTCTTTCGCTAGAGTGTCCTCTTCTGCTTCCGCAATGACCAGACCTCCTCATTCTGGGCCCTTGTGTTTACCAGGATTTGGCCCGACTGGCTTTGACGGCGTGGCTCTTGAAGCTTCCGTACTGAGGGCCAAAGGATTTTCTGAGGCGGTCATTCAAAATATGTTGAAGGCCCGTAAGCCGGCTTCTGCTCGGATTTATCATAGGGTCTGGAATTCTTATTTTGCTAGGTGCGCATCTAACAATCATGACGCTTACAAGTTTAGTACGGCCAAACTTTTGGCCTTCCTACAACAGGGCCTGGACTTGGGCCTTCGGCTGGCCTCCCTCAAGGTTCATATTTCTGTCTTGTCGGTATGGTTTCAGAGAAAAATTGCGACTCTGCCTGATGTTCATACATTCACTCAGGGTGTTTTACGGATTCAACCTCCCTATGTCCCACTTGTGGCTCCTTGGGATTTGTCGGTGGTTCTGGAGGCTTTGTAAGAGTCTCCGTTTGAACCTCTTGAATCTGCGGACCTTAAGTGGCTTTCCCTCAAGGTCTTGTTTCTGCTGGCTATTGCCTCTGCTAGACGGGTATCAGATTTGGGTGCCTTGTCTTGTAGGTCCCCCTATCTGTTTTTTCACCGTGACCGGGCGGTTCTTCGGACGCGCCCTGGTTATCTACCTAAGGTGGTGTCTTCTTTCCACCTTAACCAGGAGATTGTGGTTCCGGCCTTTGTCTCTCCAGATTTATCCTTCAAAGAGCGGTCTTTGGATGTGGTACGGGCTCTCCGTATCTATGTGAAGAGGACAGCCTCCGTTAGGAAGTCTGATTCTCTCTTTGTACTGTTTGGTTTTCACAAACGTGGCTGGTCTGCTAACAAGCAGACCTTGGCCAGATAGATTAGAATGGTGATTGCACATGCTTATGTACAGGCTGGACTTCAAGCTCCTGCTACCATCAGAGCCCATTCTACTCAGTCTGTTGGACCTTCTTGGGCGGCCCGCCGTGGTGCGACCCTTGAACAATTGTGCAAGGCGGCTATGTGGTCCTCAGTGAACACTTTCATAAGGTTCTTTGACTTCGATACTTCTGCCTCCCAGGATGCTTCCTTTGGACGCCGGGTTCTTGTGCCCGCTACAGTGCGTCCCCTCCCATAAGGAACTGCTTTAGGACATCCCACTGCAGAAAAGGAGATTTATGGTAAGAACTTACCTTTGTTAAATCTCTTTCTGTGAGGTACACTGGATTCCACAGGGTGTCCACCCTGACGCACTTAGCTTCTTTGGGTTGGTATGGCATTAGCCGCTGATACCTTCTCCTGTCGTGAGAATGTGGTGTCTGTGGCTATTAACCGTTGTCGTCTCTTTCACCTGCTACTGCATTGGACTGGTTAACAAAACTGAGCTCCTGTGCACGGAGGCGGGGTTATAGAGGAGGCGGCTCTGAGCATCTTGGGAACAGTCAAAGATTTTAGCCTGTTGGTGCCTCGGATCAAGATCCTACTCTACACCCCCTGATGTTATTCCCTGTGGAATCCAGTGTACCTCGCAGAAAGAGATTTAACAAAGGTAAGTTCTTACCATAAATCTCCTTATTCATATTATAATGTGTATGCTGAAGTAATGGCTTAGTACCAAATGAAAACAATGATTCTTACCACTCCCAGATAATGTAATGTCAATATGTTACATGCTACAGCCCTGGATACCTTTACCAGTTAGGAATTTGTCCAATCCGCTTTTAAATACATTTACAGAGTCTGCCATTATTACCATTAGTTCCAAATCTTTATTGCCCTTACCGTGAAGAACCCTTTCCTATGTTGTGTACAGAATTTCCTCTCCTCTAACCGAGTGCCCACGCGTCCTATATAGAGTTCTTTTAAATAAACAAATCTGCTGCTAGGTCCTTGTAATTACCCTTCACATATTTGAAGATATTAATAATGTCTCCTCTTAGACGCCTCTTTTCTAGTGTATACATATGTAACCTAGCAAGCCTTTCCTCGTACTCCAGAGACTCTAACCCTTTAATCAGTTTAGTAGCTCTTCTTTGAGCTCTTTCTAGTTCCTTGATATCTTTTTAATAATACGGTGCCCAGCACTGAACACAATATTCCAGGTGCGGACGTACCAATGATTTATACAGCGGCAGGATTACATCCTCGTCTCTTGTCTCTATGCCCCATCTAATGCACGCTAGCACCTTACTTGCCTTCTTTGCTGCACTTTGACTTTGTGTACTGTTATTAGGCCTATTATCTATGAACACCTCCAAATCTTTTTCCACCATAGTTACCCCTATATTTTCCCCATCTAGAGTTTAGGATGCATGTGTGACTTTGCATATGTCTATATTAAACCTCATTCCCCATTGAGACGCCCAGGATTCCAGTTTAACTAAGTCATTCTGTAAGGACTCCACATCACCTGGACCCCTCAATATCAACTCCTGGACCCCTCAATATCTCATTCGGAGAGACCCCCCGGCACTGGCCCCTGCTCCGTGGTGCCCTGTTGCGTCAGTCGCCCTGTGCCTTCTACCCACTGGCTGTACTCCACCACCTGTGGCTGCCTAGTTACTGGACCCAGCCATGTGGCTCCGATCTCACTGCTGTCAAACCTGTGAGCTGCGCTGTGGGCCCGCCATCTACTGGCTCCCACCAGGCATTCCGTTGCCTCCACCGCCGTGACTTGCTGACCCGAGCGATGACCCCAGCCACACACAGGCATTCCATCAGGCTTATGGGGTATGACAGTGGGAGCAGGTGAGATCAGGGAGAACAGGGACCACCCCCAAGTGGGGACTCCAGCCTGTATCATCCACCAGGAGTCACAATGATGTAAAACTATGCTGCCCGCTGCTTCTGCGGAGCCACTCTGCCTGCTCAACCACCGACAGCCCCTCCAGAGGCCGGGTGAGTACAGGATCTGACATCCCGGTGCATGAGCCGGACCCTCTGCATCCCACTGCCCCAGACTGCCGCCATCGCCCATGGTCACAAATCTCACCCTTGACCATTGAAAGTCTCACCTATCCTGCAATGGCAGCCTCCACACTTACTACCCAGTCCTCATATAACTGTTGGCAGAGTGTTGCGGTGTCGGATAGGGATGTTAGTCCACACAACGGCACTTAACCAGGACAATTGGTTTATTCAGATAACAGCTTGTAGTATATAGAAGATATTCTGTAGCAGCAGGAACTCACAGTCTACGTGTGAAGCAGTACAGCGGTAACACAGCGTCTCAGTACACACAGGATCCAGCTGTATATGCACAGGATGCGGCTGCGTGGTAGACAAGGTCACACTCTGATGAGAGCAGAAGCTGCACGTCAGTGCAATTATCTCCCCCAGGAAGAACTCTCTCAGACTGTGCACTAAGCACCTCCTCCTGCACTGAGCTGACACTAGGAGGTAAAACACTAGAGCAGTGAAGCTGCCTCTAGTGCTGGGTTCGGAGACAGACCACAGAGTGATCCACTGTCTAATACCCCCCCTCGCTCAAGGCTGTCTCCAGTTACATACATTTGCATAACACTTTATCAAAACATTTCTCAATAAAGTTTTCCTGTAACTGAAAACACATTAATAAAGCATGGTAAGCAAACAGTAAAACAAATCAACATTTCTCAAAAGTATTCCAGTCCACACTTTGTCATGAACATATTCAGCAAGTGTGATGACAGTCCCTTTGTCAACATAGCAGCATTGCTCTTGCTTGCTATGTAATACACATTGACAGACTTGTTCTCCACTAACTCATGGATAAAGTGATGTCTAATCGCAATGTGTTTGGACCGTTCATAATGCTTAGTGCTGGAAGACAAATCAATTGCTCTCTTGTTATCACACGCAATGTTGATAGTCTCACTGTGATAAAGAAGGCTAAGCTCACATAAAGTTTTCTTCAACCATAAAGCTTACTTTGCAGTTTCTGTAAGTGCCATGTATTCCACCTCAGTAGTGGATAGGGCAACAGTGGTTTGTTTTCTGCTCACCCAGCTGATGGCCTGCCAAAACAAACAAGTATCCCATATAGGAACAACAATCATCCTCATCTGATCCCCAATCGTCATCACAGAAAACTTCCAAAGTCGTACTTTTTGATTTTGTTAACACTAACTTTAATGAACTTGTAACTTTTAAGTACCTTAAGATTCTTTTGACTGCAATCCAGTGTTGCCTCTCAGAGTTAATTGCAAACTGGATTGCCCGGCTCACTGCATGTGGGATGTTGGGGTGAGTCCCAATAATTGCATACATTATGCGACCAACAGCATTTTGATAAGAAACCTCTCTCATTTCCTCTATCTCCTCCTGGCTGGTTGGTGACATGGCCTTTAACATCTTTATGCTTTTGTCAATAGGAGTGCTCACTGGTTTTGCATCAGACATTCCATACTTGCGAAGTATTGCTTCAATATATGTCTGTTGATCAATTGTATCAGTCCCATCTTTCAGGTCTTGTACAATCCTCATGCCTAACAAATGATTTGCAGGGCCTAAATCCTTTAGCTTGAATCTTTGCTCCTCAATTAACTTTCCATTCAGGAATGCAGAATTAAAGTCTAACTGGTATAACAATAAATCATGAAGTGTAGCAATGGCAATGACTGACCTCAGGGTGCTGTACCTTGCGACAGGTGAAAAGATCTCTCCGTAGTCGATCCCGGATTTTTGTGTGTATCCTTTAGCAACAAGGTGGGCTTTATAACAAGCAATAGTCCCTTCCGCATTCAGCTTTGTCTTACAGTTATTCGGCCTGTCAACTAAGGTACATGTACTTTTATCATCCAGAGCTGACAGCTATGTATCTATTGCTGACTTCCATTCTTTCCAGTCGCTACTTGATTTTGCTTCATGTATATTCTGGGGTTCACAGTAAGCTATTTTTGTATATTCCTCACTGTATCTTTTGGATGGAACACATTTATTGCTGCTGCGATCAGATCTGAATTAGGCCCTACATCTCTAGACTTTAGAAGACATTTGTTTGTAATGTCCCAAAGCCTGGATCCTTTGCTTTCTTCACGGTATCCTAGCATAATACATTTCACTGACTCTGGATCTAATTTCCATCTTTTCTCCTTAGGTATATGTGCATAAGATTTACAGCCAAAGACACGGAGATGATTGACAGCTGGCTTTTTCTTGGACCACGCCTCCAGTGGCTACTGCAGTAGACACTGCTTCCGCCCAAAAGCTTTTCTCCAGGCCTGTGTCACATAGTCCGTGCTCTCTCAACAATTGTACGATTTGCACGCTCACTCACACCATTTTGTTCTGGTGTGTAAGCAATTGTTAGTCGATGCTGTATGCCATATTTTTTCAGGAACTGCGCTAAAACTCTGTTGTCATACTCTCCACCATTGTCGGATCTCAATACTTTTAGTTTCAGACCCGTCTGAGTCTCCCCTAGGTTTTTGTATTCCACAATTTTATTGACAACTTCACTTTTAGCTTTCATGAAATACACGTGTCATCCTTGTGACGTCATCAATAGATGTTATAAAATACCTGTAGCCACTCATTGATTCCATCTCCATCGGACCACATACATCAGTATGCACTAGGGCTAGTGGTATTTCCACTTTACTAGTAGACTTAGGAAATGGGATGCGAGTCTACGTTCCTTTTATACAGCTCTCACGCACAGGTCTCTCAGTATTACTCACAGTGATTGCAGTTGCCATTCCATTGAGTAGATTCTGGATGTTGTCATATCTCAGATGACCTATGCGCCTGTCCCACAGCTCCATCAACTGGTTTGAATCAGAGGACGCGATTCCAGAACACTGCTCGGTGTCCAGGACATACTATTGGTTGCACCGGGTTGCTGATGCGATTACAGTTCCTTTCTCATTCTGCACCATACATTTGCCCTTTGCAAACTGGACCCTGTAACCCTTTTTCTCCAGGATGCTTACAGCAATGAGATTGCTTCCCAAATCTGGTTCGAACAAGATGTCTTGGATGTCCGTAATAACTGTTTCACCTTTAATTCTTAGACGCACTGTGATTGTCCCAAATTTTGAAGGAGTAAGGACTTTGTCTCTAATCCCTTTTACTGTAATGGGTTCAAATGCTGTCAGTGAAATGAACCATTCCTGATTACAACTGAAATACCTTGTGGCCCCCGAGTCCATGTACCAGCAATCCTTCCTGTGACTATCTGCTACATTCAATGCTGACTCATTTGGTTTGTCATGCTTCTTCTGCGTACCACATCAATTTCTCAGTCTGCAATGTGAGGCCTTGTGCCCCACCTTGTGACATATAAAGCACTTGAACTTGAGTTTTCTGGACATAGGCCCTCATTCCGAGTTGATCGCTAGCTGCCGTTGTTCGCCGCATAGCGATCATTTAAAAAAATTGAAAAACTGCGCATGCATATGCACCGCAATGCGCACGCGTGGCGTATGGGTACAAAGAGCATTGTGGTTTTGCACACGTTCTAGCGACACTTTCAGTCGCACTGGTGAACGCAGGGAGATTGACAGGAAATGGGAGTTTCTAGGTGGCAAATGACCGTTTTCTGGGAGTGTTTGGAAAAACGCAGGCATGGCCGGGCTTTTTGCTGGGCGGATATCTGACGTCATTACCGTGTCATTCGTCACAGCAATCATTGCACAGGATAAGTAACTACAGGGGCTGGTCTTGTTCTGCACAAAATGTGTTTGCTGCCGCTCGGCTGCACAGGAGTTCGCACTCCTGCAAAGCGAAAATACACTCCCCCGTGGGCGGCGACTATGCGTTTGCATTGCTGCTAAAAGTAGCTAGCGAGCGATCAACTCGGAATGAGGACCTTATTAGTACCTTTTGCGAATAAGGCAGGACCCTCAGCATGTGTCTCGACAGGAATACGTTCTTGGAACTGCAGCAGCTTGGCTCTTACAATTTCTGTTGTCAGCTTGGTATCGTTAGACTCCAAAGCTGCTACCAGGAAATCGATTTCTGGTGTCAGATTTTGTAACATCGGCACGGCCACTTCCTCGTCGTCCACCTGTGCTCCTACAGATGCCGACTGCTGAGCTATTGACAGTGTTTTATCAATATAATCATTCATGTCTTTACAGGCACTTAACTTTCCCGTACAGCATACGCCTCAAGTTTATTCTTCTCATCAGACCTTTTTCCTCATACGCCATTTGCAGAGCTGCCCACATGTCTTTGGCTGACACTTTCCTGCTGATAATGGTGTAGACGTATTGTTCCACGGCCAAGCCTATCATTCCGATGGCTCTATCAACCTTAACTGGGTTTGGGTCTGCTCCTGGCTCAATTGTGATTTTCCACAACTTTTCCCTCTTAAGCTGTATCTCCATGGCGAATTTCCACATTGTGGAATGCTCTGAGCCTTTTAGCTTTGTAAAGTTCACGCTGTTCCCTGTACTGTACAGTCTTCTCTATATTTAATAAAAATACTCCTTCTTTAATCAGCTGCACTTTTATTTCTTATGTACCTCTGTTTTAGAATGCCTTTACGACTTGGGGTCCTGGGCTCATAATTTGTTGGCAGAGTGTTGCGGTGTCGAATAGGTTTATTCAGATAACAGAGATAACAGCTTGTAGTATATAGAAGATGTTCTGCAGCAGCAGGAACAAACAGTATACATTTGAAGCAGTACAGCGGTGACACAGCGTCTCAGTACACACAGGATGCGGCTTCGGGGTAGACAAAGTCACACACACAGGAGAGCAGAAGCTGCACGTCAATGCAGTTGTCTCTCCCAGGAAGAACTCTCTCAGACTGTGCACTGAGCACCTCCTCCTGCACTGAGCTGACACTAGGAGGGAAAACACTAGAGCAGTGAAGCTGCCTCTAGTGCTGGGAACAGAGACAGACCGCAGAGTGATCCACTGTCTAACAATTACAGCATGGAGAGACTGCAGGAGATGACAAGGGCTACCAAATCCATTGGGAGAAACACAAGTGTCATAGAGAGATCTGCGTAATTGACTGAGAGTGCTGCCAGTCTTACAGAGAAAGCTGCCAGTTGTGGCAAAAGAGCTCTCAATCTATCAGAGAAAGTTGCCAGGATCAAATAAGCATTCTGTCTTTGCAATGTAGTAAGCTGCCAGGGGTTCAGTGTAAGCTGCCAGAGGTACCAAGAAGTTCAGGTCCACTCTAGATATCCAATAAGAGATGGTGCCTAGTCCAGAAATCCAGTGGGAATCTAGGTCCAGTCTAGATGTCCAGTAAGAGACTGTGCCTAGTCCAGAGATACAGTAGGAGTACAGGTGGATTTAGACTTCATGGGCCACTAAGAGATACACCGATTTGGGGCCTACCTTCCTCAAACAATCCTCAGTGAGTGCCCCTTCCCCCAACCCCCATCCCTGATTGTAGCAGGCAGGCCCCTGACCAGTCGGTGTATGCTGGAAATCAAAAATGCCCTCCTGGCTACATGATTCAGCCCTGACAGTGGACCCCCTGAGACCCAACAGACTTTGGTTGTCTAGTGGTAAATCCGCTACTGAGTGGCAGTCCAGATCCAGTCTAGATATCCAGCAAGAGACTGTGCCTAGTGCAGAGATCCAGTGGGAGTCCATATATAGTCTAGATGTAAAGCACGAGACTGTGCCTAGTCAGAGATTCAGTGGGAGTCCATATGTAGTCTAGATATCCAGCAAGAGACTGTGCCTAGTGCAGAGATCCAGTGGGAGTCCATATGTAGTCTAGATGTCCAGCATGAGACTGTGCCTAGTCCAGAGATCCAGTGGGAGTCCATATGTAGTCTAGATGTCCAGCACGGCACTGTGCCTAGTCAGAGATTCAGTGGGAGTCCATATGTAGTCTAGATGTCCAGCACTAGACTGTGCCTAGTCCAGAGATCCAGTAGGAATCCATATGTAGTCTAGATGTCCAGCAAGAGAGTGTGCCTAGTCCAGAGATCCAGTAGGAGTCCATATGTAGTCTAGATGTCCAGTAAGATACTTTGTCTAGTCCAGGGATCCAGTGGTAGACCATATGTAGTCTAGATGTCCAGTAAGATACTTTGTCTAGTCCAGGGATCCAGTGGGAGTCCAGGTCCAGTTTAGGGGCTTGATTCAGAGATGTCAGCAATGCCACTATCTACGGCATTAAGTATACGCCTAAGTCGCACTGCACACGCGCTAAGGTACCTTATCGATGTCGCTTGCAGTGAGGACTTATTTAAGTGATTGACAGCCAGAGACCATTTGGAGGAGGTAATGGGTGCAATAACTGTGATCACAAACGCAGAAAACATGGTGCTAGCTTCTCAGTCCAGCGGCTATACTACGCGACCAGTAGCTTGGATCTGCGATGACGCATGTGGGTGTATCAATGCATTGCCAGGCTGCTGCAGCATTACCATGTTTTCACACATTATTTCTGTACAACTTTGAATCGGACCCTCTGACTACTACATAAGAGGGGTGAGAGCAGTAACTCTGCCACTTCCATATAATGGTGCAGCATACTGTAGGTTATGTGGACAAGGTTATAAAGACCTGCAGCGCCCCTATGGGTCGCAGTGGGGATGTCTATAGGATGTTACTCAACAGCCACAACAATATCAACAAAAACTTTAGACATCACTTCTGCGCTCATAGTAAATGTCAAAAAGTGTATGGATAATAAAAAAAGTCCAAAGTCTCTCAATGGGGTGGGGGAATAAACGTGTGACAAATTTGTTCAAAATAGATGATCTCCTTTTCTTAAATTCTTCTACATGGAAAATGTGACATTGAGGGAGGCACTAGTGTTCATACCATACTCACGTTGGAGCATGCGATTTTCCTCATATTAAGGTATCTTTTGGTTTCTTATTTCGTGATCCTTGATGTGGTCTCCACGTCAAAAAGTGGTTCCCATAGATCCTCGGAAACAGAAAGAGGGAAGGGGAAGACAAGAGGTGACCAATTGTGTAATAGGTTCTGTCCACCAAATAATTCCTTTATAAAGATGATTCTTTCCCCCTTTATGGACGGTGTGCGTACCATACTCACAGGGGGATTGGATACATATAAAGGTATCTTTTTCAATGCTTGTATTCTTTATGAGGTGGTTCTAACCCTTTGTTCACCAGCAGAACTCCCCCAACAATAAGTGGGACAACAATGCACATGTGGGACGTACCCAAACTCACAGTTCAATGCATAGAGATGTGTCCATAAAGGTTTCTTTGGGACTTCTGATAGCTTCTTCTCCCGAGCCTGTAGACTCCTTACATCAAATGGGGTGGGGGCGGTTAAGCAAAAAAATGCTTTGTCAGGAGTACAGTAAAGGTGTCACAAAAAGTATTTTATTTCATTAAAATTACAAACAAATTTAAAACAAAATGGCTAAAAAAGGCTCTAAAAGATGTGATCACCGGTCATGGCATACGGAGGTGGAAATTCAACTATCAAAAAGGAATGAAAGTGTCTGGACTCTCTCACCTTAAATCGTGTACCCCAAGCCAATTCCTAGTGCTCCTGGCCCTCACACCAACGCGTTTCGACTGATGTCTTTTTCAAGGACTTTGGACTTTTTTATTATCCATACACTTTTTGTCATTTACTATGAGCGCAGAACTGATGTCTAAAATTTTCTGTTGATACTGTAGGTTATGTTCTGTATTGCAGAATCCCATAGAAGAGAGATGGTTTAGGCTGGAACATGATTTAATGATAGGGTGTAGCATGGTCATAGGTGAGCAAAGAATAAAATATCTCATCTAATGGAAGGTTGCAATATTACACGTGGGACTGTAGAAGTCTTGCGTCATCTCTGAACAGGGCTGTCTTAGCAGCATTGCAGGCCCTGAGCAAAGCAATGCACTGGGGCCCCTACTCACGCATTCATAGGAATAAATGAAATGCCAATTAGCTCCTAATTGTCAGGTTACAGGCTGTGTATGTAAAATGGCAGTCAGAAGCTGATTGGCTGGCACTTTATCCACTTTATCTCTTGCCAAGGCTTAGTACATCTGTGCCTGTGAGATAAGACTGTGATCATGCAACAGGCAGGCAAAGGGGCTGTACTGTATTCGGGAGTTTTCTACATTTTCATAATTCTGAAATCGGTAGGGCACCCATTTTATGCCTCCCCCCTCCGCCGCAACTGTTGCCCCATGCCGGATGCCAGGGCTGGATTAAGCCTTGGGGGTGCCCGGGGCACTTTATACAGGAGGCCCTGATGGAAGGGATGGGGGGGGGGGTGGGAGTATATTGGATTGTGCATACCTCCCAACATGACCTAATCCAAGAGGGATAAAATACTCTTTACATGGACTTCCCTCTTAATATATGATTGTAGTCACCTGTGTTGAACTATTTAATTGATAAGAAAGGTGTTTCAACACAGGTGATTGCAATCATAACTTAAGAAGGAAGTCCAGGTAGAGAGCATTTTGTCCCTCCTGGAATGGGTCGTGGTGGGAGGTATGGATTGTGTATATTAAATTTAGCCCAATGGAGTATATTTGATTTTTACTATTAGTTTAATAATGCCTGGGGGCTGTTTATAGCGCCACCTAATTGAAAGACAACTATTTTATAAAATGTTCTTGTAGTGGAACAAAGACAACTTAAAAAAACTCAAAATAAACATAGAAAAATAAAATCTATAATTTATCTTGTCAAAAGCAAGTATAGCATCAGCCTCTGTACTACTTACACATTGGGACAGGACTCAGGAGGACTGTGTGTGTGTCTAGACCCTGACAGAGGGGGGCCCGGGGTACAGTATGCCCAGGGCCGGATTAACAATGGGGCGGATGGAGCTGCAGCTCCAGGCCCCCCATTGAAAATAGGCCCACAGCCTGTCGCAGTGAAGGGAGCCCATAAATGCCGGCATTACAATGAGTCACACTGACCCTTTGGATGGCGCTGCACGCACTGCGCCAGCTGCCACACAGTGCCCCAGCCACGTCTATACATTCAAGTTCCGGCTGGAGCGGGAGGAGTTGCCGCTCTCCAGTCTCCGCTCGGGGCGCCTCCTCCCCCGACCTACTAGTGGTGCCGATGTGCAGAGTGACGTGTGGGGGGAGGAGCCGTTCTCCACTTCACTCTCAGCTCCTCCCCCCAAGTGCTGATGATGAGGATAGCCCGGCCAGAGGAGGTGCTGCTCTATCAGCTCCTCCCCTTTCCTGATGCCGCCTGGGAGCAGCACAGTGCACAGCATGGCTTCGGCGCGGGGTAAGGGATACAGGCTAACCAGCGGTATCAACCAGCACAGCGGACCTCTGCAATGCAGGCAGGCTTGCATATAAGAACAGTCTCTAAAGCCTGTTTCAGCTGAGACTAACAGGAATTCAGCTACTTTCTACCATAAGTGCGGGGTGAGTGACCTCTGCACTGTCTTTACAGACAGCACAGCGGCAGTGTGGATATGGGCTTCTGTTTTTCGTGTGGCATTTGATATGCCGGCTGTTGGGATCCCGGCGCTCAGTATACCGGAGCCGGAATCCCGACAGCCGGCATACTGACAACTATTCTCCCTCTAGGGGAGTCCACTACTACCCTTGAGGGAGAATAAATAGAGTGGCAAGTGCAGCGTGGTGAGCGCAGCAAGCCCGCAAGGGGCTCTTTTGCACTCGCCCTGCCGCCGGCATGCCAGCAGTCGGGATTCCGGCGCCGGCATAACATACTACACCCCTGATTTTCAAAATAAGAGATAAGTGAAGTACCTTCCATTAGCTGAGGAGAACAGAATGGATTGAGATATGCAGGTCATCCCCCCTTTCTCTGACGGGGCACATAAAACACTCTTTGACAAGGTACACTAAACATGCAACTAATACCCCTTTCTGACCGCCACCTACAAACTAGAGATGTGCACTTGAAATTTTTCGGGTTTTGTGTTTTGGTTTTGGGTTCGGTTCCGCGGCCGTGTTTTGGGTTCGACCGCGTTTTGGCAAAACCTCACCGAATTTTTTTTGTCGGATTCGGGTGTGTTTTGGATTCGGGTGTTTTTTTCAAAAAACCCTAAAAAACAGCTTAAATCATAGAATTTGGGGGTCATTTTGATCCCAAAGTATTATTAACCTCAAAAACCATAATTTCCACTCATTTTTTTCAGTCTATTCTGAACACCTCACACCTCACAATATTATTATTGACTAAGCTAAGCGACCCTAGTGGCCGACACAAACACCTGGCCCATCTAGGAGTGGCACTGCAGTGTCACGCAGGATGGCCCTTCCAAAAAACACTCCCCAAACAGCACATGACGCAAAGAAAAAAAGAGACGCAATGAGGTAGCTGTGTGAGTAAGCTAAGCGACCCTAGTGGCCGACACAAACACCTGGCCCATCTAGGAGTGGCACTGCAGTGTCACGCAGGATGGCCCTTCCAAAAAACACTCCCCAAACAGCACATGACGCAAAGAAAAAAAGAGGCGCAATGAGGTAGCTGTGTGAGTAAGATAAGCGACCCTAGTGGCCGACACAAACACCTGGCCCATCTAGGAGTGGCACTGCAGTGTCACGCAGGATGGCCCTTCAAAAAAATACTCCCCAAACAGCACATGACGCAAAGAAAAATTAAAGAAAAAAGAGGTGCAAGATGGAATTGTCCTCGGGCCCTCCCACCCACCCTTATGTTGTATAAACAGGACATGCACACTTTAACCAACCCATCATTTCAGTGACAGGGTCTGCCACACGACTGTGACTGAAATGACGGGTTGGTTTGGACCCCCACCAAAAAAGAAGCAATTAATCTCTCCTTGCACAAACTGGCTCTACAGAGGCAAGATGTCCACCTCATCATCATCCTCCGATATATCACCGTGTACATCCCCCTCCTCACAGATTATCAATTCGTCCCCACTGGAATCCACCATCTCAGCTCCCTGTGTACTTTGTGGAGGCAATTGCTGCTGGTCAATGTCTCCACGGAGGAATTGATTATAATTCATTTTAATGAACATCATCTTCTCCACATTTTCTGGAAGTAACCTCGTACGCCGATTGCTGACAAGGTGAGCGGCGGCACTAAACACTCTTTCGGAGTACACACTTGTGGGAGGGCAACTTAGGTAGAATAAAGCCAGTTTGTGCAAGGGCCTCCAAATTGCCTCTTTTTCCTGCCAGTATAAGTACGGACTGTCTGACGTGCCTACTTGGATGCGGTCACTCATATAATCCTCCACCATTCTTTCAATGGGGAGAGAATCATATGCAGTGCCAGTAGACGACATGTCCGTAATCGTTGGCAGGTCCTTCAGTCCGGACCAGATGTCAGCATCAGCAGTCGCTCCAGACTGCCCTGCATCACCGCCAGCGGGTGGGCTTGGAATTCTGAGCCTTTTCCTCGCACCCCCAGTTGCGGGAGAATGTGAAGGAGGAGATGTTGACAGGTCGCGTTCCGCTTGACTTGACAATTTTCTCACCAGCAGGTCTTTGAACCCCAGCAGACTTGTGTCTGCCGGAAAGAGAGATCCAAGGTAGGTTTTAAATCTAGGATCGAGCACGGTGGCCAAAATGTAGTGCTCTGATTTCAACAGATTGACCACCCGTGAATCCTTGTTAAGCGAATTAAGGGCTCCATCCACAAGTCCCACATGCCTAGCGGAATCGCTCTGTGTTAGCTCCTCCTTCAATGTCTCCAGCTTCTTCTGCAAAAGCCTGATGAGGGGAATGACCTGACTCAGGCTGGCAGTGTCTGAACTGACTTCACGTGTGGCAAGTTCAAAGGGCAGCAGAACCTTGCACAACGTTGAAATCATTCTCCACTGCGCTTGAGACAGGTGCATTCCACCTCCTATATCGTGCTCAATTGTATAGGCTTGAATGGCCTTTTGCTGCTCCTCCAACCTCTGAAGCATATATAGGGTTGAATTCCACCTCGTTACCACTTCTTGCTTCAGATGATGGCAGGGCAGGTTCAGGCGTTTTTGGTGGTGCTCCAGTCTTCTGTACGTGGTGCCTGTACGCCGAAAGTGTCCCGCAATTCTTCTGGCCACCGACAGCATCTCTTGCACGCCCCTCTCGTTTTTTAAATAATTCTGCACCACCAAATTCAAGGTATGTGCAAAACATGGGACGTGCTGGAATTTGCCCATATTTAATGCACACACAATATTGCTGGCGTCGTCCGATGCCACAAATCCACAGGAGAGTCCAATTGGGGTAAGCCATTCCGCGATGATCTTCCTCAGTTGCCGTAAGAGGTTTTCAGCTGTGTGCGTATTCTGGAAACCGGTGATACAAAGTGTAGCCTGCCTAGGAAAGAGTTGGCGTTTGCGAGATGCTGCTACTGGTGCCGCCGCTGCTGTTCTTGCGGCGGGAGTCCATACATCTACCCAGTGGGCTGTCACAGTCATATAGTCCTGACCCTGCCCTGCTCCACTTGTCCACATGTCCGTGGTTAAGTGGACATTGGGTACAGCTGCATTTTTTAGGACACTGGTGACTCTTTTTCTGAGGTCTGTGTACATTTTCGGTATCGCCTGCCTAGAGAAATGGAACCTAGATGGTATTTGGTACCGGGGACACAGTACCTCCAACAAGTCTCTAGTTGCCTCTGCAGTAATGATGGATACCGGAACCACGTTTCTCACCACCCAGGATGCCAAGGCCTCAGTTATCCGCTTTGCAGCAGGATGACTGCTGTGATATTTCATCTTCCTCGCAAAGGACTGTTGAACAGTCAATTGCTTGGTGGAAGTAGTAAAAGTGGTCTTACGACTTCCCCTCTGGGATGACCATCGACTCATAGCAGCAACAACAGCAGCGCCAGCAGCAGTAGGCGTTACACGCAAGGATGCATCGGAGGAATCCCAGGCAGGAGAGGACTCGTCAGAATTGCCAGTGACATGGCCTGCAGGACTATTGGCATTCCTGGGGAAGGAGGAAATTGACACTGAGGGAGTTGGTGGGGTGGTTTGCGTGAGCTTGGTTACAAGAGGAAGGGATTTACTGGTCAGTGGACTGCTTCCGCTGTCGCCCAAAGTTTTTGAACTTGTCACTGACTTATTATGAATGCGCTGCAGGTGACGTATAAGGGAGGATGTTCCGAGGTGGTTAACGTCCTTATTACAGCTTGACAAAGGCAACACACGGCTTGACAAATGTTGTCCGCATTTCTGTTGAAATACTTCCACACCGAAGAGCTGATTTTTTTGGTATTTTCACCAGGCATGTCAATGGCCCTATTCCACCCACGGACAACAGGTGTCTCCCCGGGTGCCTGACTTAAACAAACCACCTCACCATCAGAATCCTCCTTGTCAATTTCCTCCCCAGCACCAGCAACACCCATATCCTCCTCATCCTGGTGTACTTCAACACTGACATCTTCAATCTGACTATCAGGAACTGGACTGCGGGTGCTCCTTCCAGCACTTGCAGGGGGCGTGCAAATGGTGGAAGGCGCATGCTCTTCACGTCCAGTGTTGGGAAGGTCAGGCATCGCAACCGACACAATTGGACTCTCCTTGTGGATTTGGGATTTCGAAGAACGCACAGTTCTTTGCTGTGCTTTTGCCAGCTTGAGTCTTTTCATTTTTCTAGCGAGAGGCTGAGTGCTTCCCTCCTCATGTGAAGCTGAAACACTAGCCATGAACATAGGCCAGGGCCTCAGCCGTTCCTTGCCACTCCGTGTGGTAAATGGCATATTGGCAAGTTTACGCTTCTCCTCCGACAATTTTATTTTAGATTTTTTAGTCCTTTTTTTACTGATATTTGGTGTTTTGGATTTTACATGCTCTGTACTATGACATTGGGCATCGGCCTTGGCAGACGACGTTGCTGGCATTTCATCGTCTCGGCCATGACTAGTGGCAGCAGCTTCAGCACGAGGTGGAAGTCGATCTTGATCTTTCCCTATTTTTGGAACCTCAACATTTTTGTTCTCCATATTTTAATAGGCACAACTAAAAGGCACCTCAGGTAAACAATGGAGATGGATGGATACTAGTATACTTATGGATGACGAGCGACTGCCGACACAGAGGTAGCTACAGCCGTGGACTACCGTACTGTGTCTGCTGCTAATATAGACTGGATGATAATGAGATAAAATTAAAATATATATATATATCACACTAGTACTGCAGCCGGACAGGTATATATTATGTAATGACGGACCTGCTGGACACTGTCTGTCAGCACTGCAGACTCCTAAAGTAAGCTACTAGTATCAAGAAGATAGAAAAAAAAAAACCACGGGTAGGTGGTATACAATTATGGATGGACGAGCGACTGCCGACACAGAGGTAGCTACAGCCGTGGACAACCGTACTGTGTCTGCTGCTAATATAGACTGGATGATAATGAGATAAAATTAAAATATATATATATCACACTAGTACTGCAGCCGGACAGGTATATATTATGTAATGACGGACCTGCTGGACACTGTCTGTCAGACTCAGCACTGCAGACTCCTAAAGTAAGCTACTAGTATCAAGAAGATAGAAAAAAAAAAAACCCACGGGTAGGTGGTATACAATTATGGATGGACGAGCGACTGCCGACACTGAGGTAGCTACAGCCGTGGACTACCGTACTGTGTCTGCTGCTAATATAGACTGGATGATAATGAGATAAAATTAAAATATATATATATATCACACTAGTACTGCAGCCGGACAGGTATATATTATGTAATGACGGACCTGCTGGACACAGTCTATCAGCACTGCAGACTCCTAAAGTAAGCTACTAGTATCAAGAAGATAGAAAAAAAAAAACACGGGTAGGTGGTATACAATTATGGATGGACGAGCGACTGCCGACACAGAGGTAGCTACAGCCGTGGACTACCGTACTGTGTCTGCTGCTAATATAGACTGGATGATAATGAGATAAAATTAAAATATATATATATCACACTAGTACTGCAGCCGGACAGGTATATATTATGTAATGACGGACCTGCTAGACACTGTCTGTCAGACTCAGCACTGCAGACTCCTAAAGTAAGCTACTAGTATCAAGAAGATAGAAAAAAAAAAAACACGGGTAGGTGGTATACAATTATGGATGGACGAGCGACTGCCGACACAGAGGTAGCTACAGCCGTGGACTACCATACTGTGTCTGCTGCTAATATAGACTGGATGATAATGAGATCAAATTAAAATATATATATATATCACACTAGTACTGCAGCCGGACAGGTATATATTATGTAATGACGGACCTGCTGGACACTGTCTGTCAGACTCAGCACTGCAGACTCCTAAAGTAAGCTACTAGTATCAAGAAGATAGAAAAAAAAAAACCACGGGTAGGTGGTATACAATTATGGATGGACGAGCGACTGCCGACACAGAGGTAGCTACAGCCGTGGACTACCGTACTGTGTCTGCTGCTAATATAGACTGGATGATAATGAGATCAAATTAAAATATATATATATCACACTAGTACTGCAGCCGGACAGGTATATATTATGTAATGACGGACCTGCTGGACACTGTCTGCAGAATGCGTTTATAAAAACACCACACGACGAGTGTTTAACTTTTTCAGGCAGACAATCACAATATACTGGTGGTCAGCAGACAATCACAATACTGGTGGTCAGTGGTCACTGGTCAGTCACACTGGCAGTGGCACTCTGGCAGCAAAAGTGTGCACTGTACTTAAAATATGTACTCCTGCTATAACTGCTCCCCAGTCTCCCCCACAATTAAGCTGTGTGAGCAGTGAGCACTCAGCACAGTCAGATAATGATATACAGTATTACATATGATGCAGCACACTGGGCTGAGCACAGATATGGTATGTGACTGTGTCACACTGTGTATCGTTTTTTTTCAGGCAGAGAACGGATTCATTAAACTGGTGGTCACTGGTCACACTATCAGCAGCAAGTAGTACTCCTCCTAATAATATGCTCCCCAAAATTTGTGTCTCTCTCTAGTACTCTAGTCTAAACGGAGAGGACGCCAGCCACGTCCTCTCCCTATCAATCTCAATGCACGTGTGAAAATGGCGGCGACGCGCGGCTCCTTATATAGAATCCGAGTCTCGCGATAGAACACGAGCCTCGCGAGAATCCGACAGCGGGATGATGACGTTCGGGCGCGCTCGGGTTAACCGAGCAAGGCGGGAAGATCCGAGTCGCTCGGCCCCGTGTAAAAAAACCTGAAGTTCGGGCGGGTTCGGATTCCGAGGAACCGAACCCGCTCATCACTACTACAAACACGGGTTATTGGCACATGAGCGCGCATAACCCGAGTTCAGGTGCGGTATGAAAGGTGCCAGGAGAAAAAAACCCCAGGTTGAGCGACCTGGTATTTCAACCCGGCTAACTGTGCAGTGTGAACGGGATCCTGGTCGATGTGACCCATTTCCCGTTCACTGTGTGTGTACTGGTGGCGCTTGAAGATCATGGGATCTCCAAGCGCCACCCCCACCACGTCACCAACCCGGCATTGTGCCGGGGTGCAGACAGCGGCAGCAGAGAGCCTGAGGTGGGTCGCACCCTGGAACCTCCCGTGTCAGGGAGCGACCTGCAAGTAGTTAGAGGTCGGTCGGCTATTGGCTCACCGCGTCTCTGTCCACCTTTACTCTATATCACTTCAGCCTCATTCTTTCCTGCGACACTCTAGCACCATTCTGTGTCCCTAGCATAAAAATGCAGTATGGGCGTGTTATTGCAGTAACATGGATGTGTTGCTGAAGGTGGCTGCGTACAGGGACGCCAAATTGCTCACGTTGGAGGCCATACTGAGACGGAAGATCTGCACATAGCATAGGGCTGGCAAAAGTGTAATTAGTGCAAGAGATGGTGGCAACTAACGACACACAAAGCATGATTGCAGCGTCTGTAGACACTGATGGTGTGCGTCTCAGCCCTGTCATAGTCACATGCACAGATGTACACCAGGGAAGGGCTGTGTAACGGCATTAGTATAAAGTCACGGATGCAAAAGTGGCAAGGAAGGCCGCAACTGTGTCCAACTCAGAATTAGGCTCATGAGGAGTGAGTATCTTGCCCCCCTCGACAGACCCCACCACCTCAAAAGACCCTGCCCCAATTAGAGCTGCTTCCATACATTTCCTGGGATGCTTTACCATCCCAATTCACCCCTGAGCTGCTGAAAGGACCAAGTTGTGAGAGCAGGTGAACACCTAGGGACCATATTACAAATTATAGGGAAAGTCAAGACACTTAGGAGGAATGTAATAAGGCGTGAGAATCAGAAAGTGAGAGATTTGGGGAGAATGTTGTTTTTTTTTTTTTTTTAAAGTGGCAATCATTTACATAGCAAAACCAGGTTGGCTTCACCGTGTAAATGATTGCCAGTTTAAAAAAATAGGAGAATTCTCCACAAATCTCTCACTTTCTGATTCTCACACCCTATTACATTCTGCTCATAATGTACTTAAAGACTAAGATGAGTGAGGAACACTACAGCATATACAGACTATTAGGGGACGGAGGGGGCACACTAATACATAATACAGACTAGGAGGGGAGGGGGACACACTGATACATATACAGTGCCCCCTTTTTTGGTGCGTGCAACAGTACTCCCGTTTCATTTCCCATACACCCACTTCAAAATGCACACTTTAGCGACCACTGTATGTATGCGTGTGTCTGTTGCTCTGCTACTCTATTAAGTGGTTGAAGGTATGCACTAGCTACGACCTCCATGGAGATAGCCACACCCATGGCACAGACCACACCCCCTATTGAGACCACCCTCACCACAGCGCCTGCCACACCTCCTGCCAAGGCATACAAAAGGCCCTTCATAAATTGCAGCTCCAGGCCCATGTGAACCTTAATCTGGCACTGAGTATGCCCTGTATCCCCCCTTAATCTGGCTATGCCGGGTGCAGGAGATCCTTCAGTAACAGTCTTCCCTTCCCCATGCTCTGGGATCAGATTCACACAGAGATTTTGATACACGCCCATGACACTCCCACAAATTAAGGTGATTATGTGTGATCACTTTGCCACTGCCCACTTCACGTCCTGAAACGCTCTATTTCACAGAAGGACAGATCCGGCCAAGCTCCCTCAATCAGACATATGCAAAAGTGCGCTGTATGCAAAACTCGCCTTCTGCATCTGTGGGCAGAGATCTTGGTCCCGGGTCCTTGCAATGCTACTAAGGCCAGGGACGTATAGAAGGGGATATTACTGTACATATCCATAACCCACCCCCATAACACAAGGCTTCGCTGCAGGGGAACCCTGTGAGATGGACACAGTGGGCACGGGCAGTTGTTGCTGAGGTAATAGTGGCGGGACTAAGGTTCTGTCTCGCTGTGATGCATCATGCAGTAAATCAATGGCAGCTGGGTGTGGCGCGGGCAGACAGCGTGTCGTTGCCGCAGTACCCAGGCAGTTCTGAGCCCAGGCGGCAGCTTGAGACAGAGTTATAAGGCAGGAACAGTGCCGCAGACTGGCCTTTCTGCTGGTGGTGGCCTTCCTGCTGGTGGTGGCCTTCCTGCTCAGGTAACAGTGCCCTGCTTATTGTACAGTACTAGTCATTAAGGGCAAATTGATGAGATCTCTCCCATCCGTAACACTTCTCCCCTGCCCACTACTGCTGGCCAGCAGATAAGAAGTGTTACAAGTGGAGCGTGGTTAATTTTTTGAGGGAGAGGGAGCATGGATACATCTCAATGGTCATGCCCTACAGTACCCTGGCCAGTCAGGACTCTATTAAGTCCTGCTCATATCTATAAGGCTACAGAAGGGCAATGCATAGAGCCACATAGAGGCTGAAACGGAGCTATAGCTATGTAATCATCCTCTATTTCTAGGGTGAGCCGTGCAATCGCACAGCGCGCCGCGGCCACGGCAACTGCATGTTACAGTATTTCAACTGGAATACTATTGAAAAAGTCCCTCCAAAAATGGCCACCTCCTCATAGAAGACAACTTTTAAGAACGCTAGAGGAGGCGGTGGCCATTCTTTATAGTCTGAACTGGGGGCAGGCGCAAACAGCAGGCCCCACCAAGACTGCAGGGACCGCCGGAGGCCGGGGAATCCCCTGACAACGAGCAGAACACCTTGACAATGAGCAGGTACTGTGGCATACTGTATTACAGTGTATTATGACAGGGGCTTAACTGTGGGTGCCTAATATGGTGGCAGGGGCATTACTGTGTCGGGCATAATATGGTGTCAGGGGCTTTACTATGGTAAATAAATATGTTGCAAGGGGCATTACTGTGTAGAGCATAATATGGTGTTAGGGACACTACACTATATCAGTGAAAAGTAGTCTTTTCCTGCAAGGCCACACCCATTGTCACAAAGCCACACCCATTACAGCGAGGCCATGCCCCCAAATGTTTATATATATATATATATATATATATAAAAAAAAAAAATATATATATATATATATATATAGGGGGGAGGTCGGGGAGGCACATTTTTTTTAGTGTTCGTAGTGCGAGCCAAATTGTCTAAAATGGCCCTGTCTACACAGCTTTTTCATGAGATTAAACTAAATGTGATGTTAAAATCTGTCATGGTACCAACATTTATGCTATGTCAGGTTATCAGTGATGAATATGGTCTCAATTTATTGATTTATTAATTGTGTACGAGTAATTGTAAATATAGTATGTAATTTAAATTCTGCTTTGTCAAAGCAACAATTATGGTCTTCATGATTCTGTTACAATGCATAATTATAGTGCAATGGAAACGGATAATTATCAGATTTGGTAATCTGTATGAATATTGCATTATACATGGCAACACCTGTTATGTTCTGTTTGCTTGAAGAGAAAAAAAGATGATCCTACATAGGACAATAGCGTTATGTATCTCCCACAGACTGACATTTGATCAAGCCCACTTTGTGAAACGCGCATCCTGAGCTTTTGCTGGTTCCCCGCTGCAGGAAGAAGCTACATACGGCAGTAGGAGACATTCACTCCTTACGCTACAAGGCATCTTCTTTTAGTGTGGGGTGTCTCTCACGTGGTGCATCTAGTTCTTGCAATGTTTTATATATATCAGGGGCCACCTAACATTTAACGCTTTCTTTCCTTCAACACTGCCTCCTGCCTTTCTCTAATTCTCCGTCCTCTAAATGTATGACGGTGAAAAACAGATGAGACGGGGACAAGTGAGTGTTGTACTGACAGTATCTATCATACACTCATTACATGTAAATGCTTTATGATGCAATACTGCTATAAAAACCCTGAGTAACACGCCTGCAGTAAGTCCTCCTTTAACGAGTGGTGATGTGATATAAGACCGCATACTATACAGTATAACGCTACATGATATGCAAAAGGTCGACAAGGACAAAAGGTCGAGAGGGTCAAAAGGTCACCATGAAAATGGTTAAGACAAAAATGGTCGACACAAGTGGGGTTTTTTCAGGGTTTCTTTGGTGTCATTTTATATGTTTCACCATATCTGAGCCAAATCAGTGGAAACGTGTGCCCTCGTGTGCTCACTTTGTTTGCCACGCTTCAGGCAGGTTACTATTCCCAATCGTAAGTCCACGTGGATGGTAGATGATGAAAGAGTTTAACTTTAGAAAACAAAAACCTTGTGTCGACCATTATCATGTTGATCTTTTGAACCTGTCAACCTTAGCACTCTACACCTTTTACCTGTCGACCTTTTGACCCCATTGACCTTTCGGCCCTGTTGATATTTTGCATGTCGACCATTTGGGCTCGACCTATTGACTGTGTTTTTACTGTAGATCAACCGGACACCGTTTTGCAAGGTTGCATGTTACACTGCATGGTAAGAAATCCCTTCTGATTTGCAAAACTCTTTATCCCATGCTATAATTACTATCTACTGTCTGATTCACGCACACCCATCACGGTATCTTCAGCTGAGTGCAACCCACACCCACCGATTATACAGCAGGACCTCTGTCTTAGGGCAATAGTGACTTTAAAACCACAGCTATGTTCCGGGTGTGATACCTAACACTGGCGTCCTGACTTTTGGAATTCTGACCGGGGACAGGGTAATTAATTTACCACTCCCCTGCTTCCTACCTTAACTCGCCTGAGGTGGCAGCTAGGGTTAAGATAGTGGAGGGCGGCGGCTACGGCTATATCACAGGGGGTGGTGGCTAGGGCTAAGATTCGGCAGGGGCGCGGCTGCAGCTAACCCCACCTCTAGTGCCTAACCCTAACCCCCCTGTGCCATAACCCTTACTCTCATCCCAAAACTTACCCACTGGATGTCGGCGGTCAGTGTTCCGGTGCCGGGATTCTGTGTGGTGTCGGGATTCTGGCGTCGGGATTCTGTGTGGTGTCGGAATTCTGGCGTCGGTCACATGACCGCTGGCATCCAGAGCATATGAGAGCAAATTTTGAAACATAATTCTCCATAGCCCAATCAGACGATAATCCTCTCAATCAATTGTTGCCTGTCAAAATCAATTCATTCACCTGCTTTTTCGGAAAACACGCCTGTCTGAGGATAGTCCTTTCTCTTGTCGGCCTTGCCGCTGGGTTTATGGTGGTTTCAAAACGCCACTTCAAGAATCCGTTGTTTCTATTTTATTCTATCTATGGGGGTCATTCCGACCAGTTCGCACGCAGCGGTTTGTCGCTGTGGTGCGAACGGGTCTGGAATGCGCGTGCGCGTTGTTGCCCGGCGACAAGATTGACAGAAAGAAGGCGTTCCTGGGCGGATCCGTACCGTTTGGAGCCGTTTTCGGGGAGTGGTAAGGAAAACGTAGGCGTGTCCAGGAGAACGGAGGGCGGATTTCTGACGTCAAAGCCGGCTCCAGCATCGCAGAGATCGTCGCACAGGGTAAGTATGTCCAGGGCTAGTCATGATCTGCTTGAAATTTTTTTAGCTTAGCAGGGCTGCACAAGCGATCGCAGCCCTGCTAAGCTAAAATACACTCCCCCATAGGCGTGGACTAGTTGTTCGCAGCAGCAGCAAAAAGTTCCTGGCTGCGATCAACTCGGAATGACCACCTATGGTCTAAATTTAAACATTGAGTCTGCTTTGCTATTCAATTCTGTTCTCTTCTAAAGTGCGCTTTCTCTGTGGCCTTAGTAAATCAGCGGATTGCACCTCCACCAAACTGCCACAAAACCGCCAGGGTTTACAATTCACTGCTTAGTAAATGTTGCCTGAACTGTGCAGAAATGCAGTGCTGATTGGTTGGTTTATACACAGGGGTGGGGTCAGTGATGTCAAATACTGCCAGAATCACCTTTCCCACCTGTATCAGAGCCATGAGGCCTTGGCCCTCATTCCGAGTTGATCGTTCGCTAGCTGCTTTTAGCAGCATTGCACACGCTAGGCCGCCGCCCTCTGGGAGTGTATCTTCGCTTAGCAGAATTGCGAACGAAAGATTAGCAAAACTTCTACTAAAAAAATTCATGCAGTTTCTGAGTACTCCAGACCTACTCCTAGACTGCGAACACCTCAGTCTGTTTAGTTCCTGGTTTGCCGTCACAAACACAACCTGCACCGGCACGCCTGCGTTTTTTAGCACACTCCCTGAAAACGCTCAGTTACCTCCCAGAAACGCCCCTTTCCTGTCAATCACTCACCGATCAGCAGTGCGACTGAAAAGCGCCACACGAACACCAGCAAATCTACTAAGTTTTGTGTTAAATAACTTAGCGCATGCGCGCTGCGTACCATGCGCATGCGCATTTTCCACCTAATCGCTGCGTTGCGGCAACGAGCTAACAACTCGGAATGACCTCCCATGTTCCTACAGACGTTCAGCTGCCCAGAGCTACTGCTGCAGTAGCGCTGCTGCGGGATGTCAGGGTAACACTGAACAGTGCGTTTTACCTTCATGCGCCATTTCTGAAAATATTTATAATGGAGTTTATTCCTCTGCTGAACACACATGAACAGGTTCTATTACAGAAGAGAGAAACTACAATAGACATGACAGTGCAAGCTCACAGATGTAATTATTATACCAGCAATAACCTCTAAGTGGAAATTCACTATGTATAACCTCATATTATTAAGTGGTATGATTATTCCTGGGTTCTGCATTCTTTCCAGAGACTCCACATTTCATCAGCTCACACGTGGCAGTGTCATTCATTGCTCTATGTGTGTAACGTCAGAACATGAGATATGTGTTACTGATATATTCCCTGGCTGGGAGTTATATAGGGGGAGATGTATCATAGCTTGGAGAGAGATAAAGTACCAACCAATCAGCTCCTAACTGTTCAATCTCCCGCATTCTAGTTTATTAGAAGACTTGCACAGATGTAGGGTTTGCACCCACTCCGCATAGCGTGCAATGCACATACAGTATTGACAGAGAATAACAATTACAAAACACTTTAGGCTGGGTACACACCATAACGATGGGCAATCGGGCCGATAAGATAATTTCCCCTTGTCCCGCACCATCCCTGACTGCCTAGACACACTGCACGATGAATGACAGAGTAACAACTCCTTCCGGCCTTCATTATACTGCCCCGGGTCACACGCGATATCCTCTGGTTGGCCGTGCCCGCAGATGTGTGCAATCGGGCATACACACTAGGTGATGTGCGTGATTTGTCTTTCCAATACGGAAAATATCGCTCTAGTGTGTTCCCGGGCAGGTGCGCATGCAGTGGGGTTTCTGAGTACCTGGAAACCCCCCCAATGGGTGAAATTCCTTTTTTTCTGAAATGGAGACAGTTGTATCTCTATCTCAACATTGACCACGATCGCAGCCGCAATTGTGACCGCAGCTGCCGGGAGCTCCCTCCAGACCTCACGATTAATATGCAGAGTCCTGGCCACCGTCAGTTTCCTCCTCTTGGCCCCTGGTACGTACAGTATGAGTATGCTTGTATGTACCATAGCCTTTGTGAGGTGTGTCATGTAGGGGTTGGGTATTTGTGACCGGACGATCACAGTACCGATGCCGGGATCCCAGTTGTTAGATGGTCAGCGGGGAGGGGAGGGAGGGGGGGGGGATGGGGGGGGGGGGGGGAGTGCAACAAAGTTTCTTGACGAGCTCGCTGCGCTTTCCACAGGTTCTATTCCCACTCTATGGGTGTCATGGATAGTCCCTGTTGGTCGGCATGCCGTTATGTACGTATGTACAAATTTAGAACATTAACATTTCAATTAATTAACATTGTCATCTGCATGTTTCTGAGTGATTTTTATGGTCCTGAGTGCAACACAAAAGAATGGTCTGTATGTGTTTATGTATATATATATATATATATATATATATATACCCCCGCCAATAACTCCTACATTTGCCCCTGCCTAAACCACATACCTATAAAAGCCCCATGCATGTTACTGGACATGTGCAACACCCACAATGAATAGGCAGCGTTATCCGGTAACAGATGACATTACTTTTACTTTGAAGTATTTTGGGCCTAATTCAGTTTGGATCGCAGTGAGCATGCGCCCGAATTTTCTGCGGGAGGGCCGCAGAAAATGCAATCGCCTCTGCCTGTCAGTCAGGCAGATGCAGTGGCGGGGTGGAGGATTGGTGGCAATGCTCTGTTTCTAGGGCGGAGATGGAGCATTGCATGGGCGGAGGCGGCCAAAGTGGGGGCGGTGCAGCGCAAACGGGAGCATGTTGGGTGCGTGACATGTAGCCACTGCAATCGGAAACATGTCGGCGGGCCCCTCCTGTGGGCGCAGCGTTCGCAATTTCTGCTTGAGATGTCAGGCAGTAAAGGAGTAATCGGAGTACTACTAGGGGCAGGCAGCCGGTGGAAGAGATGAACGGTTATGAGCGAGAGGAGGTGCAGGGATAGACATTCGATATGTAGGAGAAAGATGTAATTGAAGTTTGAGAGAAGAGGGCTGTGAGGACAAGAGGGAAGAGGGCCCTGCTCTAAGGAGCTTACAATCTAGAGGGTGGGGAGAGATAGATAGGTGGCATGAGGTGCAAGTAAGTGGAAGATAGCCTGATGGCAGGAAGTAAGCGAGGCATGGATGGCCAAAGCATGAGGTAGTGGCTTGGGAGTGTGGCCTCAAAACTAGGTTATGTGCAGGTCTGGCTCCAGGCCTCCTAGCACCATGATGAGCATGAAATTTAGAAGCGCCCCCCCTCAATGCACATGCCGAGCAGGGGCGTGTCATCGCAACTTTATATTATGTTATCAAACTATAAGTATATATATTATCTTACCGCCATTACATACACACACACAATTAGCAGCCTTACGCATAATGCCCACAGTAGCGCTCCTTTCATTTAAAGTATCCAGTATAGTGCCAGTTACACATAATGCCCCCAATATAATGCCAGATACACATACTGCCCCCAATAGTGCCAGATACACATACTGCCCCCAATATAGTGCCAGATACACATACTGCCCCCAATAGTGCCCAATATAGTGCCAGATACACATACTGCCCCCAATAGTGCCAGATACACATACTGCCCCCAATATAGTGCCAGATACACATACTGCCCCCAATAGTGCCAGATACACATACTGCCCCCAATATAGTGCCAGATACACATACTGCCCCCAATAGTGCCAGATACACATACTGGCCCTAATAGTGCCAGATATACATACTGCCCAAAATAGCGCCAGATGAACATAATGCCCCCAACAAAAAGCCTGCACTTTTGGGTTGTAATTCACAGGGACTGTGTGTTCTCGCAACTGATGTTGCTGCAACGAAACTTTCATACATAGCAGTGTTACTACAGAAGAATATTTTATGTACTGTACCAATAATTGAAAAAAAATCTGTAGTTTTTGCTAAATAAAACTTATGTAATGACAAACACTGCAAATGGTAAAATATAATGTGTGTCAAAAAACATACTTTCAAATAGGGAGTCTCTGCAGACAAATTTATGAATCAAAAACAAAATAGAGATAGGTCGGGCAGGACAAAGGGATTCGCTTGCAGTTTGGACCTGGGCTTTATAGTTCATATGCAGGCACTGTATTTGGGACTATCCTGATGGTTCACCTGTAAACTGGCCAATGATTGGATTTCACAAAGTAATCAGTCAGTTCACAAGTAACATTTGCACAATGACTGAAGTGAACCTGTTGGTTGGGTACAGAATACAGCACAGAAACTTGGCATTGCCCCATTCACCCAAGCAGGAAGAGACCATGTAGGATGGGCATAGTGTGGACAGGTATGGGTGGGGGGTAGGGGCTGGGTACAGAATACAGCACAGAAACTTTGCAATGCCCCATTGGCCCAGACAGGAAGAGACCATGTAGGATGGGCATAGTGGGGACAGGTATGTAGTGGCTGGGTACAGAATACAACACAGCATTACACAGCTGTGTTATTGTTGATCTACGGCAGTCTCTTCCTGAGTGGCATCTATTATTGTCTGAGACTGTTTTGGTTGTCAGAGCTTGAATTAGAGCAACGAACGAACATTACATTTCTTGTTAAACTTGGCAAGAGTGGAAGTGAAATCAGAGAGCTGTTAGTGCGAGTTTTCGGTGATAATGCCATGAAGAAAACAGCAGTTTACAAGTGGGTGAAACGTTTTTCTGGTGGAAGAGAAAGTGTTGCTGACGATGATAGAATAGGACAGCTAGCAAGGAGCAGAACTGAAGAAAACATTGCAAAAGTTTGTCAAATTATGCATGAAAATCGTGGAATGACTGTCACGAGCATAGCAGAGCAAGTGACTATCGATAGAGAAACACGAACATTTATTTGGAAGTACTGAAAAGGCTGCATGAAAAAGTTAGACGTAAACAACCCAAACTTTTTGCCAACAACTCATGGATCTTGCATCAAGACAATGCACCTGCTCATGGGTAAGGGTCATTAGGTCGACATGCACTAGGTCGACAGGGTCATTAAGTTGACATGGTCATTAGGTCGACATGAACAAGGTCGACATGGAAAAAGGTCGACATGCGGTTTTTAAAATCTTTTTGGTGTCGTTTTCTTTGTAAAGTGACCGGGAACCCCAATTAGTGCACCATGTCCCCATAGGTCCCTCGCTCCACTACTGCTGCACTCGGCACAGGTTACCATTCCCAATTGTAGTCCACGTGGATCGTAAAGTATGAAAAAGTTCAAAAAATGTTAAAAAAAGTTCAAAACTCATGTCGACCTTTTTCCATATCGACCTTGCTCATGTTGACCTAATGACCCTGTCAACCTAGTGCATGTTGACCAATAGGGGTCGACCTAATGACTGTTGACCTAAGTCTTGTCGATCTAATGACCGTAAGCCCCTGCTCGCCTGAAACTGTCTGTGAGGGAGTTTTTAGCTAGTGGAACACCCTCTCTATTCACCGGACAAGCCCCCAGTGACATATTTCTGTTCCTGAAGATAAAATAAATATTAAGAGGAATCATTTTAATGACATTGATGACATCAGGAGTAATAGTACAGCAGCTCTGAAGACCATTCCACAAAGCCAGTTCCAAAATTGATTTGAAGGGTAACTAGGCACCGGCTTCAGTGTATAGCTTCCCAAGGAAAGTACTTTGTAGGTGACCACAGTGATATTCAGCAATGAGGTAAGTAAGTAGCACTTTTACCGCAATAAGTTTGCAAACTTAATTATTCAGACCTCGTATATAGTGGAGGCTTCTTCCATTTATCTCTATGGAGTTTATGTATACACATGAAGTAAAATAAAACATTGAAATAAATGATTTTATATCTATAACCTGTCTTGCGCAATTAACCTTTTCAGTGCAGCCTGGTTTTACTCATTAGGTCCACCAAACCCAAGAAAGTGACACAATACAAAAAATAAGAGTGAAAACCCGTGGCGCAAGAAAAAGGAAACATGCAATAACAACACAACCTAAAACAATATAGGATTGTCATAGATATCTTGATTAGTCCTTCCTTTAGTGCATATAGCTTCAATCCAAAGTAAGTAACCTCAGAAGAAATTTTTTTTAGTGCAACACTGTCGGACAGTCAAATATCTTCAATTTATTTATTGCACTCACATGTATGGATGATCTTAATCGCATATCATAAGTTTCCAAACTTATTTCAGTCACAAATATTTTTTTCCAGATACCTTCAAATCAACCTCGGAAGGAATTATACTTAGTGCAACATTGTTTGAACTTCCATAAAATTTTATTAAAAATTACATTCACATTTCACATGTAGTAAAAAGCATGAAAACAGAGAAAAGTCTGGTCCTTACTACACCACGGTGGGCCTGATTGCTGGATTGCTGCAGAGATGGTTGTCCTTCTGGAAGGTTCTCCTCTCTCCACAGAGGAATGCTGTAACTCTGACAGAGTGACCATCAGGTTCTTGGTCACCTCCCTGACTAGGGCCCTTCAACCCCCGTAGCTCAGTTTAGATGGCCGGCCAGCTCTAGGAAGAGTCCTGGTGGTTCCAAACTTCTTCCATTTACGGATGCCACTGTGCTCATTAGGACCTTCAAAGCAGCAGATATTTTTCTGTACTCTACCTCAGATTTGTGCCTTGAGACAATAATATCTCGGAGGTCTCCAGACATTGTGTCACGATCCGGGTATCTGGACGCCATTACCTGCCGTTTAGGTGTCTTCTGAGACTGGCCCAGCGTTCCAAGTCCGGATCTCATCTGTGTCAACGCTCTGCACATCCCTCCTGTCATTCTGAGACACTACCACAGCGGCACCATGTTTGAATCCAACATGGCGTCTCCCGTCCTCCGCGGCCTCCGCCGCCGTTACTGTGTTATTGTTGCAGGTTCTCAGAATCGTGTATCATGCCTGCCACGGCCTCTGCTGCCCTCCAAGTGTCTCAGCATATAACTGTCATCTGGCGTCTCCTGTCCTCCGCGGCCGGCGCCGCCATTATCATTATGTTTGCACATTTCATTTCAAACCAGTTTTCCCTCCAGGTTCCAGCATGGGCGCAGCCATGTTGGATTTGATCACATGCTTCAATTCCTCCAATCCACCGTCTCTGGAATCTGCATAATTGCCCAGCCAATGCCTGCATAGCAGCAGGTATAAGTATCCTGTGTCTGGGCCAGATAGATGTCAGTGCTTTGAATGTCATACCTTGTTCCAGTCTCTCTCTCCTGTGGCTTGTTTCTCCAGGTTCCAGTTCCTGTCTCCAGCATCCACAAAGAGACCCGCACCTGCTTTCCATCCTGCAGGTGCAGCCTGACTCTACAGCCTTCCGTGGCTGTCCAGTTTCCAGCTATCTACTATCTGCTTCCAAGCAGCCAGCTTTCAACTGATTCCAGCTTCTACCAAACACCGGTGCTGATCCAGCGGATCCTATCTTACCAGCAGTATCCACTACCACCGGTAATCATCTATCAGCTATTCTGTTTCTACGCTCACTAGCATCTCACATCATTCACTCTGTGTTCATCACCTGGCTGGTTCCATCCAGCATCCATTCCGTGACTTTAGTACCTGGCTGATTCCATTCAGCATCCACCCTGTGTTTCATCACCTGGCTGATTCCACTCAGCATCCACTCCGTGTCTTACCACCTGGCTGGTTCCATCCAGCTGATACAGCAGCATACTCAAGTTACAGATTCATCTGCTACAACTACTGGCATGTTCCTCGGCTATTTCTACTACTACAACCAGGCCTGGTAAGGTGATTCCATCAAAGGACTTTTACACCTGTTCTAAACCTACCAGTGCTCTGAGAAACCTTCTATGGTTATGTGTTCCAGGAACTGTGTTATTTGCCACTGTCTTTGCTAAACCTTGAATACTGCTTGTTATCACACGGAGTCTGTTAATAAACTTTTATTTTGAATTTTAAACTGGTTGTCATGGTCACACCTTCGGGTAATCATTCTGCACTTACATGTCCAGGGGTCTGATTAAACCTCCCAGGTTTAATTTCATCTCAGCCCCTACAACTGAGGCTTCCTCCCGTCAGCCTAAACCCTCAGTTGTGACAGTAAGCACTGACCATATGAATCCAGCCGGAGACCAGGATCAAGCGGCTAGACCTATGCAAGAACTGGCAGCCAGACTCGAACATCAGGAGGCTGCACAAGGTCACATCATCCGCTGTCTCCAGGATCTCTCTACTCGGCTGGGTGGGATTCAGACGACCCTCCGTGGACCTGTCACGTCTGATGCGTCCACCACAGTGACTCCAGCTGTAACCCCACCCACCTTACCCATTTCCATTCCACGTCTTCATCTTCCAACGCCAGCAAAATTTGATGGATCTCCAAGGTTCTGCAGGGGATTTCTCAACCAATGCGAAATCCATTTTGAGCTTCAACCTGGCAACTTCCCCAGTGACCGTACCAAAGTTGCTTATATTATTTCTCTCCTCAGTGGCTCAGCCCTTGATTGGGCATCACCGTTATGGGAGAAGTCTGATCCCCTGCTGTCCTCCTATACTGACTTTGTAGCATCATTCAGGCGCATCTTCGACGAGCCGGGCCGGGTTTCCTGTGCTTCATCTGAGATTCTCCGTCTACGCCAGGGAACACGTACTGTGGGACAGTATCTTATACAGTTCAAAATCCTGGCATCTGAACTGGCCTGGAACGACGAGGCCCTGTATGCTGCATTCTGGCATGGCTTGTCAGAACGCATTAAAGATGAGTTAGCTACCAGAGACTTGCCTTCTAAGTTGGATGAGCTAATTTCACTATGCACGAAGGTTGATCTACGGTTCAGAGAGAGAGCAACCGAGTGAGGAAGATCATCCGTTCCTAAATCTTCTGCTCCTCCTCCTCGTCAACCATCTCCATCCAAGGATGAGCCTATGCAAATTGGTCGTTCCCGTCTATCTCCCGCTGAGCGCCGAAGACGCCTCTCCGAGTCTCTATGTCTCTACTGTGCAGCTCCGTCGCACACTATCAACGCCTGTCCCAAACGTTCGGGAAACTCCAGATCCTAGCTCGCCAAGGAGAGGGCCGGCTAGGAGTAATGATCTCCTCTCCATCTCCTCATGATTGTAACCTCCCAGTGTCGCTCCAAATTGCTCAACGTTACAGGAACGTCATTGCCCTCCTTGATTCCGGAGCAGCTGGGAATTTCATAACCGAAGCTTATGTTAAACGGTGGTCCCTACCCACCGAGAGACTGTCCTCGTCCATCTCTTTGACTGCCGTGGATGGCAGCAAGATTTTTGACGCAGTCATTTCCTTAAGGACTCTTCCAGTTCGTCTGAGAGTGGGAGTTCTTCATTCTGAGTATATTTCTTTTCTAGTGATTCCAAGAGCCACACATCCAGTGGTTTTAGGCCTTCCATGGCTCCGTCTCCACAACCCATCGATTGACTGGACGACTACGCAAATACTGGCATGGGGTCCCTCCTGTGCTGAGACTTGTTTAGCCAAAGTTCTTCCTGTTTGTTCTTCCTTCCCCAGGTCATCTGATGTTCCACCTCCTCCATATCAAGACTTCACGGACGTGTTCAGTAAAGCCTCTGCTGATATCCTTCCTCCTCATAGAGAATGGGACTGCCCAATCGACCTCATTCCAGGGAAGGTTCCACCGCGAGGCCGAACTTATCCGTTGTCTCTGCCTGAGACACACTCCATGGAAGAGTACATCAAAGAGAACCTGGCGAAGGGTTTCATCCGACCATCTTCTTCTCCAGCCGGCGCAGGCTTCTTCGTTAAGAAGAAAGACGGTGGTCTGCGTCCGTGCATCGACTACAGAGGTCTGAACGACATTACCGTTAAGAACCGATACCCTTTACCCCTGATTACAGAACTCTTCGATAGAGTTAGTGGTGCAACCATTTTCACAAAGCTGGACTTGAGGGGTGCCTACAATCTCATCCGAATCCGTGAGGGTGACGAGTGGAAGACCGCCTTTAACACCCGTGACGGACATTATGAGTACCTCGTCATGCCCTTCGGATTGAGCAACGCTCCAGCAGTCTTCCAGCACTTCGTGAATGAGATCTTCAGGGACATCTTATACCGCCATGTGGTGGTTTATCTAGATGACATCCTCATCTTTGCTAATAATCTAGAAGATCATCGTTTCTGGGTAAAGGAGGTTCTTTCCCGTCTCCGTGTCAATCACCTCTATTGTAAATTGGAGAAGTGTGTGTTTGAAGTTAAAACCATTCCGTTTCTAGGTTACATTGTGTCCGGTTCCGGACTAGAGATGGATCCTGAGAAACTCCAAGCAATCCAGAATTGGCCTATACCCTTAACCCTCAAAGGGGTCCAGAGGTTCTTAGGGTTCGCCAATTATTATAGAAAGTTTATACGAGACTTTTCCACCATTGTAGCGTCTATCACTGCATTAACCAAGAAAGGTGCTAATCCGTCCAAGTGGTTCGAAGAAGCTACGCAGGCCTTTCACCTTCTGAAGCAACGGTTCATCTCTGCACCAGTTCTGAAACAGCCCGACACCGACTCTCCTTTTATCTTAGAGGTAGATGCCTCCTCCGTTCGAGTAGGAGCGGTGTTATCCCAGAGGGCCATAGATGGACATCTACATCCTTGCAGTTTCTTCTCCCGGAAGTTCTCCCCAGCTGAGCGCAACTATGCCATTGGCGATCAGGAGTTGCTAGCCATCAAGCTCGCTCTGGAGGAGTGGAGATACCTGTTGGAGGGAGCTTCTCATTCAATCACCATACTTACCGACCACAAAAATCTTTTATATCTCAAAGGCGCACAATGTCTGAACCCTCGTCAGGCCAGATGGGCACTTTTCTTCTCTAGGTTTGACTTTAAACTCCAGTTCTGTCCGGGTTCTCAGAATCGTAAGGCCGATGCCCTTTCCCGCTCATGGGAGCAAGAAAATGAGTCCGAGTCTGCAGACAAGCATCCTATTATTAATCCGTTGGCATTCTCCACGGTAGGGATGGACTCTACGCCCCCACCATGGAAAAGTTTTGTTAAGCCAGTTCTAAGGAAGAAGCTCATGCATTGGGCCCATGCTTCCCGTTTTGCTGGACATACAGGCATTCAGAAAACCCTTGAATTTATTTCTAGATCCTACTGGTGGCCAACTCTGAAGAAGGACGTTATGGAATTTATTGCCTCCTGCCCAAAGTGTGCCCAACACAAAGTCTCCCGCCAGTCTCCTGCGGGGCAACTGGTTCCATTATCTGTTCCCCGTTGACCATGGACCCATTTGTCGATGGACTTTGTTACTGATCTACCTATCTGCAACAAGTTTAATACCATCTGGGTGGTAGTTGACCGGTTCACCACGATGGCACATTTCATCCCTCTCACCGGTCTTCCGTCAGCTTCCAAGTTGGCTCAAGTGTTTATACAAGAGATCTTCCGTCTTCACGGTCTTCCTGAAGAGATCATCTCGGATCGTGGAGTACAATTTGTAGCCAAATTTTGGCGAAGTTTGTGTCAAGCCCTCCAAGTCAAGTTAAAGTTTTCCACAGCTTACCATCCTCAGACCAATGGTCAAACCGAGAGGGTGAATCAGGACTTGGAGGCCTTCCTCCGTATATATGTGTCTTCCTCTCAAGATGACTGGGTTCAACTCCTTCTTTGGGCCGAGTTCAGCCACAACAATCAATACCATTCCTCATCTTCTTCGACACCATTCTTCATTAATTATGGATTCCACCCTAAAGTCCCAGAATTTCAACCGCTTCCCGCAACTTCTGTTCCAGCAGTGGATGTCACCTTGCGTCAGTTTTCAAATAGAACGTCCACGCAGCCCTGCTTAAAGCCTCATCCAGGTATAAGAAGTTTGCCGATAGGAAGCGTAGAGCGGTTCCTGCTCTCAAGGTGGGTGATCGTGTGTGGTTGTCCACGAAGAATTTGAGGTTGAGAGTTCCCAGTATGAAATTTGCACCTCGCTACATCGGTCCCTTCAAGATTGAACAAGTCATCAATCCTGTTGCCTACAGATTACAGTTACCACCCTTCTTGAAAATACCCAGGACATTTCATGTTTCCTTGTTGAAACCGTTGATCCTGAATCGGTTTCATTCCGCACTTCCTCCAGCTCCCAAAGTTCAGACTCAACGGGGAGTCGAGTACGAGGTGGCTAAGATTTTGGATTCACGTTTCCGTTACGGTCAGTTACAGTATCTCATTGACTGGAAGGACTATGGTCCTGAAGAACGCTCTTGGACCAATGCCTCAGACGTCCATGCTCCTGCCTTGGTCCGAAATTTCCACTCAAAGTTTCCTTTAAAGCCTAAGAAGTGTCCTGGGGCCACTCCTAAAGGGGGGGGTGCTGTCACGATCCGGGTATCTGGACGCCATTACCTGCCGTTTAGGTGTCTTCTGAGACTGGCCCAGCGTTCCAAGTCCGGATCTCATCTGTGTCAACACTCTGCACATCCCTCCTGTCATCCTGAGACACTACCACAGCGGCGCCATGTTTGAATCCAACATGGCGTCTCCCATTCTCCGCCGCCATTACTGTGTTATTGTTGCAGGTTCTCAAAATCGTGTATCATGCCTGCCGCGGCCTCTGCTGCCCTCCAAGTGTCTCAGCATATAACTGTCATCTGGCGTCTCCTGTCCTCCGCGGCCGGCGCCGCCATTATCATTATGTTTGCACATTTCATTTCAAACCAGTTTTCCCTCCAGGTTCCAGCATGGGCGCAGCCATGTTGGATTTGATCACATGCTCCAATTCCTCCAATCCACCGTCTCTGGAATCTGCATAATTGCCCAGCCAATGCCTGCATAGCAGCAGGTATAAGTATCCTGTGTCTGGGCCAGATAGATGTCAGTGCTTTGAATGTCATACCTTGTTCCAGTCTCTCTCTCCTGTGGCTTGTTTCTCCAGGTTCCAGTTCCTGTCTCCAGCATCCACAAAGAGACCCGCACCTGCTTTCCATCCTGCAGGTGCAGCCTGACTCTACAGCCTTCCGTGGCTGTCCAGTTTCCAGCTATCTACTATCTGCTTCCAAGCAGCCAGCTTTCAACTGATTCCAGCTTCTACCAAACACTGGTGCTGATCCAGCGGATCCTATCTTACCAGCAGTATCCACTACCACCGGTAATCATCTATCAGCTATTCTGTTTCTACGCTCACTAGCATCTCACATCATTCACTCTGTGTTCATCACCTGGCTGGTTCCATCCAGCATCCATTCCGTGACTTTAGTACCTGGCTGATTCCATTCAGCATCCACCCTGTGTTTCATCACGTGGCTGATTCCACTCAGCATCCACTCTGTGTCTTACCACCTGGCTGGTTCCATCCAGCTGATACAGCAGCATACTCAAGTTACAGATTCACCTGCTACAACTACTGGCATGTTCCTCGGCTATTTCTACTACTACAACCAGGCCTGGTAAGGTGATTCCATCAAAGGACTTTTACATCTGTTCTAAACCTACCAGTGCTCTGAGAAACCTTCTATGGTTATGTGTTCCAGGAACTGTGTTATTTGCCACTGTCTTTGCTAAACCTTGAATACTGCTTGTTATCACACGGAGTCTGTTAATAAACTTTTATTTTGAATTTTAAACTGGTTGTCATGGTCACACCTTCGGGTAATCATTCTGCACTTACATGTCCAGGGGTCTGATTAAACCTCCCAGGTTTAATTTCATCTCAGCCACTACAACTGAGGCTTCCTCCCGTCAGCCTAAACCCTCAGTTGTGACACAATGCCTTTGACTTCATGCTTGGTTTGTGCTCAGACATGCACTGTCAAGTGTGGGACCTTATATAGACAGGTGTGTACCTTTCCAAATCATGTCCAATCTACTGAATTTACCACATGTGGACTCCAATTAAACTGTAGGAACATCTCAAGGATGATCAGTGGAAACAGGATGCACCTAAGCTCAATTTTGAGCTACATGTCAAAGGCTATGAAAACTTATGTACATGTGATTTCTTTGTTTTCTTTTTTATTTAAATAAATTTGCAAAAATGTCAAAAAAACTTTTTTAATGTTGTCATTATGGGGTATTGTAGAATTATGAGGGGAAAAAATTAATTTATTCCATTTTAGAATAAGGCTGTAACATAACAAAATGTGGAAAAAGTGAAGCGCTGTGAATACTTTCCGGATGCACTGTAGATAGATATAGATAGATAGATAGATAGATAGATAGATTGATTGATTTTAGAAAAGAAGGCACTCAAAATGGACTTTAAAATAAAACTTATCTTATGTAATTTTGGCCCAGTACAGGTTCTGGAACCCAGTTCCTGATTACAGTATGTCATATTTAATAATAGGTGCAAGAACTGAATTCCTGCTATTTCCTGCTGAAAAATAGCCCTGTACATTATACAGAGGGGAAGAAGCAAAAGAAGACTGAAGAGTCAACTTTTTTTTTTGAATGGTTCATTAGTGTTTTTTCTTTTTGAATTAAAATACTGTATATCTTTTATTATGATCTGAAAAAATTATTTATTTATGTAATTTATGTCAACAAAACAATTAACATTTTTCAGTAGCCATAACATAACATATTATGCTTTAAAAACTAGGGGGAGATGTATTAAATCTTGGGGAGTGCTAAAGTGGAGAAAGATAAACTATCAGCCAGTTAGCATCTTAACTTCCATGTTCTAGGCTGTGTGTAAAAAAAAAAAAATGACAGTTAGGAGCTGATTGGTTGGTAGTTTATCTCTCTCCACTCTCCAAGGTTTAGTACACCTGTCCCTAGTTATCATATTCCACTGAGAAATATATCTTGCATTTTTAACTCATCTATCTGTGTTTATCCTACTCGCCACTTGTCCTCTGAACTACAGTATATCTGAGAGTCACTGTGGTTATGTTTTTCCCTTTATCCTCTGTTTTATTGTTTGGGTCTTTAAATTGTCAAGACCCCCTCCCCCCAATGATTAATTTACTACTGAATTTACAATTTGATACAAAGGAATGTGCCTCTCAATATAATATAGATATGCTAAAGATACGTAATATGCAGAGTACAGGGAGTGCCTCTGTAGTGTCCTTGAAAATGCATAACCGGCGAAACGTGCGTTGGCTTGTTAGGAATCTCTATATAAATTGATGTTATAATCTTCTAATTTGTGCTGGAACGAAAGTCAATATGAGATAATAGGTTTAGAATTGGATCATATTTACTCTATTAGATCAGTGAGGTGCGTTGAACGTGTCTCTGTAGCTAGATTAAGGGACTCTGAGAATATATGCAAGCTATCAAACCAAATAGCACTAGATTGGCTATTTTGGGATTGTAACAATACACATTGGGCTTAATTCATAGGTAAACGCAATGTTGATGTTGAACGCAGTAGAACAATTTTTTGCCACTGCGCATGTGTGACAGCCACACAGCACATACTGTATGTGGTGATTGATTAGCGACTGCAGTGAGGATTTATTCGCAAAGTGAGTGACAAGTAATGACGGTTTAGGAGAGGTAACGGGGGGTTGGCTACAAAAATGCAGGTGTGTCACCATTGTGAATTCATTCGTAGTTGGACTGGCCCTGGCCTCTTAGTTGAGACAGACATTCTGGTTGCTCAAAGGTTTGATGGTGCAAGCAATGTGCAACCATGTTCCTAATGTTATGGGGCCTATTTATCAGCATCCAAGGATACAAATACCAAATCCGCACTGCGATAATTGATTACATCGCACATCATTGTATCAATTATCACATGCAGAGACAGAGCTTGTGAGCAAACTCTGTCCCTGTGATGAAAATCCGCAGCATCATTGGGGTATTGCACAACTACCACCGACATCGCCGCTAACGCCACCGCTGGGTTGATTAGTATACTTACCAGTCCAGGGAGCTGGTGATCGCGGCTCCTACAGGGCTGCCAGGCGCCGGATCCTGTGCACTGCTGTGACTCCCAGTGCTGTAAAGCGAGCTGCCATTTTGCAGCATCACTTAAACTGCATCATGGTTCACAGCACAGTACATGGAGTACCCGACGCCTGGCAGTCCACACGGGAGCACGGATCACTGGCGGTAATTCAGAGTTGATCGCAGCAGCAAATCTGTTAGCAGTTGGGTAAAACCATGTGCACTGCAGGGGGTGAAGGGGGGCAGATGTAACATGTGCAGAGAGAGTTAGATTTGGGTGGGTTATTTTGTTTCTGTGCATGGTAAATACTGGCTGCTTTATTTTTACACTGCAATTTATATTTCAGTCTGAACACACCCCTCCCAAATCTAACTCTCTCTGCACGTTATATCTGCCCCCCCCCCCCCTGCAGTGCACATGGTTTTGTCCAACCGCTAACAAATTTGCTGCTGCAATCAACTCTGTCTTAGGCTCAGTGACTCCTGGGACCGGTAAGTATGGTTTTTTTGTTTTTTTTTTAGTTTTGACAAGTGATCAGCTTGTGTGTCCATCGGCCAATCACACTGGCTGGGTCCCGCACAGCTTTCTCTGCCAGAGGGCAGAAAAGGCTGGGCAGAAGTAGGGATCTCGCAGTGCTGCCTTGTGATTTCGCCAGCCTGAGCAAGCCCTCTTCCTGTCAATCTCCTTGCGATCGGCTGTGCGAAAGGATTCTTCATACAATCCATCGCACAGCAACGATCCACTTTGTACCTGTACGACGTGTCTGCGCATTGCAGTGCATACGCATGTGCAGTTCTGACCTGATTGCAACGCAGAAAAAAAACCTAGCATGCAATCAGATCTGAATGACCCCCAAAATCCTGTGCAACTGCGCACACCTGTGAACGAGGACCATAAATACAAATGACTGGTTCATGCCATGGGGGTCATTCCGAGTTGATCACTAGCTGCAGCGCAGCGATCAGGCTAAAAAATGCCAGTTCTGCGCATGCGTATGCGGCGCAATGTATGGGCACAACGAATTATGTAGTTTTGCACAGGGTCTAGCGATGCATTTCGGTCGCACTGGTTGCCGCAGAGTGATTGACATGAAGTGGGCATTTCTGGGTGGTAACTGACCGTTTTAAGGGAGTGTTTGGGAAAACGCAGGCGTGCCAGAAAAAAACACAGCCGTGGCTGATCGAACGCTGGGCGGGAAGTGATCGCAAGCGCTGAGTAGGTTTTGAGCTACTCTGAAACTACACAATTTTTTTTTGCATGCGCTCTGCGATACATTCGTTCGCACTTCTGCTAAACTAAAATACACTCCCAGTGGGCGGCGGCATAGCGTTTGCACAGCTGCTAAAAGCTGCTAGCGAGCGATCAACTCGGAATGACCCCCCATGTGCGAGAATTTGAGATAAACTAGGGAAAGCGATTATGTACTGGATGCAGAGATGTAGCTAGGCGCCATGGTGCCCGGAGCAGGGGTATGTTTCGGCTCCCCCTCCCCTGTACTGAATTGGGTGCAGGTTACATTTAAAAAGAAAAAATATTTAAAAATCCTAAATTGGTAACAGGGTCGGTTCTAGACCTTGTGGAGCTCAGGGCAAATGTTTCCTTTGGTTTCCCCATGTTTAAAATAGGAACAGTGCGCGCCAAAGGTGTGCATCGAAAATAGTTTTTGCATCGTGGTAAAGGGACGTGGCCACAGAATAGTACCAATTCAGATTACACCACACAGTAGTGACCGTTATTCACATTACACCACACAGTAGTACCCCTTATACATGTTACACAGTAAAGCCCCTTCTACATGCTATACAACACAGTAGAGCCACTTATTATACCGCAGTACAGCTGCTTATATAAGTTGCACCACAGTAAAGCCGTTTATACACATTACACCACAGTAGAGCTCCTTATACACTTTACACCACAGTAGATCCCCTTATACACATTACACCACAGTAGAACCTTTTATATACATTACACCACAGTAGAGCCCCTTATACACTTTACACCACAGTAGATCCCCTTATACACATTACACCACAGTAGAACCTTTTATATACATTACACCACAGTAGAGCCCCTTATAGACTTTACACCACAGTAGATCCCCTTATACACTTTACACCACAGTAGATCCCCTTATACACTTTACACCACAGTAGATCCCCTTATACACATTACACCACAGTAGATCCATTTACATACATTATACCACAGTAGAGCCCATTATATACTTTACACCACAGTAGATCACCTTATACATATTACACCAAAGTCAGGGGCGTCGGAATGGGGGGGGGGGGGCAAGGGGGCAGCTTGCCCCCCCCCAAATATGACAGAGGTGCAGGGGAGCGCTTGGTTCCGGCGCTACCCGCTCAGCAGTCTGCAAAGGCGCTCTGTCCGCTCTGCTACTTGTGCTGCCGGCTACCACTGCGCTGCCTGACACACTGCATGACAAGCAGCGGCGCCGGCAGCACAGGGATGGGAGCCCTGCTGTTAGATCGTGTGACTCACTGTATGAGAGCACGGAACAGCAGCAGCAGGGGAAGTCCCTGTAACTCACAGTCTCACTGCGGTGCCGAGCATCAGTCTCCTCCCTGATCTTAGCAGGAGGGTCAGAAGAGCATGTGCCGAGCTGTGATTGGAGGAGCTCGGCACATGCTGATTAGAAGAGCCCCTGGTTGGCAGAGCGGTCATATGCTCCTCTGACCCCTGTTGGAACACGGAGTGAGGATCTCATAGACTCAGAGAAAGCACCTGGGCATATTATATGAGAACAGGGAAGTCTCTCTCTAAAGCAGTGATTTTCAACCTTTTTAAACTCGTGGCACACTGATCAAGATTTTAAAATTGCCAAGGCACACCATCAGGTTTTTTTTAAAGCAAATATAATATATAATAACAAATCTCAACATATATTGGCCCACACTGTAACAAAACTAATGCTTTCACCCTCACAGTAATAAAATACATTGTCGTCCACAGTAATAAAGCACATTGGCCCCCACAATATTGAAGCACATTGCTCCCCACAGTAATAAAGCACATTGGCTCCCTGCAGTAATAAAACATATTGTCCCCCACAGTAGTGCCACATACAGCCTGCCTCCCCCAGTAATTCCCCACATAGCCTGCCCCCCCAGTAATTCCATACATAGCCTGTCCCCCCAGTAATGCCACACACAGCCTGCCCCCCCCCAGTAATTCCCCACATAGCCTGCCCCCCCAGTAATTCCACACACAGCCTGCCCCCCCCAGTAATTCCCCACATAGCCCGCCCCCCCCAGTAATTCCATACATAGCCTGTCCCCCCAGTAATGCCACATGCAGCCTGCCCCCCACAGTAATTCCCCACATAGCCTGCCCCCCCCCAGTAATTCCATACATAGCCTGTCCCCCCAGTAATTCCACACACAGCCTGCCCCCCCCCAGTAATTTCCCACATAGCCTGCCCCCCCCCAGTAATTCCATACACAGCCTGTCCCCCCATTAATGCCACATACAGCCTGCCCCCCCAGTAATTCCACACATAGCCTGCCCCCCCAGTAATGCCACACATAGCCTGCCCCCCCCCAGTAATTCCATACATAGCCTGTCCCCCCAGTAATGTCACATACAGCCTGCCCCCCCCCCCAGTAATTCCACACATAGCCTGCCCCCCCAGTAATGCCACACATAGCCTTCCCTTCCAGTAATTCCACCCATAGCCTGCCCTCCCAGTAATGCCACATATAGCCTTCCCCTCCAGTAATTCCACACATAGCCTGCTGTCCCAGTAATGCCACTCACAGCCTGCCCCCCCCCCCCCCCAGTAATTCCATACATAGCCTGTCCCCCCAGTAATTCCACACACAGCATGCCCCCCCCAGTAATTCCCCACATAGCCTGCCCCCCCCAGTAATTCCATACATAGCCTGTCCCCCAGTAATGCCACATACAGCCTGCCCCCCCCCAGTAATTCCACACATAGCCTGCCCCCCCCCCCCAGTAATTCCACACATAGCCTGCCCCCCCAGTAATGCCACACATAGCCATCCCCCCAGTAATTCCACACATAACCTGCCCCCCCAGTAATTCCATACATAGCCTGTCCCCCCAGTAATGCCACATGCAGCCTGCCCCCACAGTAATTCCCCACATAGCCTGCCCCCCCCCCCCAGTAATTCCATACATAGCCTGTCCCCCCAGTAATTCCACACACAGCCTGCCCCCCCCCAGTAATTTCCCACATAGCCTGCCCCCCCCCCCAGTAATTCCATACACAGCCTGTCCCCCCATTAATGCCACATACAGCCTGCCCCCCCAGTAATTCCACACATAGCCTGCCCCCCCAGTAATGCCACACATAGCCTGCCCCCCCAGTAATTCCATACATAGCCTGTCCCCCCAGTAATGTCATCACATACAGCCTGCCCCCCCCCCCAGTAATTCCACACATAGCCTGCCCCCCCAGTAATGCCACACATAGCCTTCCCCCCCAGTAATTCCACACATAGCCTGCCCTCCCAGTAATGCCACATATAGCCTTCCCCTCCAGTAATTCCACACATAGCCTGCTGTCCCAGTAATGCCACACACAGCCTGCCCCCCCCCCAGTAATTCCATACATAGCCTATCCCCCCAGTAATTCCACACACAGCATGCCCCCCCCCCAGTAATTCCCCACATAGCCTGCCCCCCCAGTAATTCCATACATAGCCTGTCCCCCAGTAATGCCACATACAGCCTGCCCCCCCCCCCCCCAGTAATTCCACACATAGCCTGCCCCCCCCCCAGTAATTCCACACATAGCCTGCCCCCCCAGTAATGCCACACATAGCCATCCCCCCAGTAATTCCACACATAACCTGCCCCCCCAGTAATTCCACACATAGCCTGCCCCCCCAGTAATTCCACACATAGCCTGCCCCCCCCAGTAATTCCATACATAGCCTGTCCCCCCAGTAATGCCACATACAGCCTGCCCCCCCCCCCAGTAATTCCACACATAGCCTGCCCCCCCCCAGTAATTCCATACATAGCCTGTCCCCCCAGTAATGCCACATACAGCCTGCCCCCCCCCCCCCCAGTAATTCCACACATAGCCTGCCCCCCCAGTAATTCCATACATAGCCTGTCCCCCCAGTAATGCCACATACAGCCTGCCCCCCCAGTAATTCCATACATAGCCTGCCCCCCCAGTAATGCCACATACAGCCTGCCCCCCCCCCCAGTAATTCCACACATAGCCTGCCCCCCCAGTAATTCCACACATAGCCTGCCCCCCCAGTAATGCCACATATAGCCTTTCCCCCCAAGAATTCCACACACAGCCTGCCCCCCCAGTAATTCCCCACATAGCCTGCCCCCCCAGTAATTCTATACATAAATAAAAACATGATTATTTGAATTTAACCTGTGGCTGTATAAAAGCTCTTCCTCTCAGCCTGTGGCGCGAGCAGTGAGGACTGAGGAGCGCTGAGAAGGCATGGAGACTCCGGAGTCCTGCAGCACGGAGCAGCAGTGGGCGGGCGGCAAGGCTACGTGGCATGTGAGACCTATGAGTCATAGGCCATGGGCCGGCTTTCGGAAGAGGACAGCGCTGCCCGAGACAGCTAGTGACAGCGGCGGTACCCCTGACAGGCGACGGCATCTCTGGTGGGTGGTGGCAGCGGGCATCTCTGGTGGGCAGCAGCACACTTGGCAACCGCTCACGGCACACTAGTGTGCCGCGGCACAGCGGTTGAAAAACGCTGCTCTAAAGGTTGCTTCTTATACAGGTTTGCAGGCAGTCTGTGTCTTGTTGGCTGAATCTAGAGGGGACTCCGGGGGCATGAGAAAAGACTGGGAATGCAGAGGGAAGTGTGAGATAGAGGGGCTGGGGGAATCAGGAACTTTGAGGGTGCAAATAAAGGAAACTGAGGAAAGAGATAAGGGGGTCAAGGTGAGTGCAGCTGGAAAGGCAGAGGAGTAGGGAAACCCTTAACTAGGTCAGAGGCTACACATCAGAGTGTGCACTGCAGAAGGTGCACAGCTGTGCATTACAGTGTCAGCTCCCAGAGAGACTTTACAGTGCATTACAGAAGTATACAGTACTTAATACCGTGTGCTGTAATTAGTGATGAGCGGGTTCGGTTTCTCGGAAACCGAACCCCCCCGAACTTCACGCTTTTTACACGGGTCCGAGGCAGACTCGGATCTTCCCGCCTTGCTCGGTTAACCCGAGCGCGCCCGAACGTCATCATCCCGCTGTCGGATTCTCGCGAGGCTCGTATTCTATCGCGAGACTCGGATTCTATATAAGGAGCCGCGCGTCGCCGCCATTTTCACACGTGCATTGAGATTGATAGGGAGAGGACGTGGCTGGCGTCCTCTCCGTTTAGAGTAGACTAGAGAGTAGTAGAGACACTTGATTTACTAATTTTGGGGAGCATATTAGGAGTACTACTTGCTGATAGTGTGACCAGTGACCACCAGTTTAATTAATCCGTTCTCTGCCTGAAAAAAACCGATACACAGTGTGACACAGTCACATACCATATCTGTGCTCAGCCTCAGTGTGCCCTCAGTGTGCTGCATCATCTATGTAATACTGTATATCTGACTGTGCTGAGTGCTCACTGCTCACACAGCTTAATTGTGGGGGAGACTGGGGAGCAGTTATAGCAGGAGTACATATTTTAACAGTGCACACTTTTGCTGCCAGAGTGCCACTGCCAGTGTGACTGACCAGTGACCACTGACTACCAGTATATTGTGATTGTCTGCCTGAAAAAGTTAAACACTCGTCGTGTGGTGTTTTTATTCTATAAACGCATTCTGCTGACAGTGTCCAGCAGGTCCGTCATTATATAATATATACCTGTCCGGCTGCAGTAGTGATATATATATATTTTTTATATCATTATCATCCAGTCTATATTAGCACTGCAGCAGACGCAGTACGGTAGTCCACGGCTGTAGCTACCTCTGTGTCGGCAGTCGCTCGTCCATCCATAATTGTATACCACCTACCCGTGGTGTTTTTTTTTTCTTTCTATCTTCTTGATACTAGTAGCTTACTTTAGGAGTCTGCAGTGCTGAGCTGACAGTGTCCAGCAGGTCCGTCATTATATAATATATACCTGTCCGGCTGCAGTAGTGATATATATATATATATTTTTATATCATTATCATTCAGTCTATATTAGCAGCAGACGCAGTACGGTAGTCCACGGCTGTAGCTACCTCTGTGTCGGCAGTCGCTCGTCCATCCATAATTGTATACCACCTACCCGTGGTGGTTTTTTTTTTTCTATCTTCTTGACACTAGTAGCTTACTTTAGGAGTCTGCAGTGCTGAGCTGACAGTGTCCAGCAGGTCCGTCATTATATAATATATACCTGTCCGGCTGCAGTAGTGATATATATATATATTTTATATCTCATTATCATCCAGTCTATATTAGCAGCAGACGCAGTACGGTAGTCCACGGCTGTAGCTACCTCTGTGTCGGCAGTCGCTCGTCCATCCATAATTGTATACCACCTACCTGTGGTGTGTTTTTTTTTTCTATCTTCTTGATACTACTAGTAGCTTACTTTAGGAGTCTGCAGTGCTGAGCTGACAGTGTCCAGCAGGTCCGTCATTATATAATATATACCTGTCCGGCTGCAGTAGTGATATATATATATATTTTTTATATCATTATCATCCAGTCTATCTTAGCAGCAGACGCAGTACGGTAGTCCACGGCTGTAGCTACCTCTGTGTCGGCAGTCGCTCGTCCATCCATAATTGTATACCACCTACCCGTGGTGTTTTTTTTTTTTCTATCTTCTTGATACTAGTAGCTTACTTTAGGAGTCTGCAGTGCTGAGCTGACAGTGTCCAGCAGGTCCGTCATTATATAATATATACCTGTCCGGCTGCAGTAGTGATATATATATATTTTATATCTCATTATCATCCAGTCTATATTAGCAGCAGACGCAGTACGGTAGTCCACGGCTGTAGCTACCTCTGTGTCGGCAGTCGCTCGTCCATCCATAATTGTATACCACCTACCTGTGGTGGTTTTTTTTTTTTCTATCTTCTTGATACTACTAGTAGCTTACTTTAGGAGTCTGCAGTGCTGAGCTGACAGTGTCCAGCAGGTCCGTCATTATATAATATATACCTGTCCGGCTGCAGTAGTGATATATATATATATATTTTTTATATCATTATCATCCAGTCTATATTAGCAGCAGACGCAGTACGGTAGTCCACGGCTGTAGCTACCTCTGTGTCGGCAGTCGCTCGTCCATCCATAATTGTATACCACCTACCTGTGGTGTTTTTTTTTTTTCTATCTTCTTGATACTAGTAGCTTACTTTAGGAGTCTGCAGTGCTGAGCTGACAGTGTCCAGCAGGTCCGTCATTATATAATATATGCCTGTCCGGCTGCAGTAGTGATATATATATATATTTTATATCTCATTATCATCCAGTCTATATTAGCAGCAGACGCAGTACGGTAGTCCACGGCTGTAGCTACCTCTGTGTCGGCAGTCGCTCGTCAATCCATAAGTATACTAGTATCCATCCATCTCCATTGTTTACCTGAGTTGCCTTTTAGTTGTGCCTATTAAAATATGGAGAACAAAAATGTTGAGGTTCCAAAAATAGGGAAAGATCAAGATCGACTTCCACCTCGTGCTGAAGCTGCTGCCACTAGTCATGGCCGAGACGATGAAATGCCAGCAACGTCGTCTGCCAAGGCCGATGCCCAATGTCATAGTACAGAGCATGTAAAATCCAAAACACCAAATATCAGTAAAAAAAGGACTCAAAAATCTAAAATAAAATTGTCGGAGGAGAAGCGTAAACTTGCCAATATGCCATTTACCACACGGAGTGGCAAGGAACGGCTGAGGCCCTGGCCTATGTTCATGGCTAGTGGTTCAGCTTCACATGAGGATGGAAGTACTCAGCCTCTCGCTAGAAAAATGAAAAGACTCAAGCTGGCAAAAGCACAGCAAAGAACTGTGCGTTCTTCAAAATCACAAATCCACAAGGAGAGTCCAATTGTGTCGTTTGCGATGCCTGACCTTCCCAACACTGGACGTGAAGAGCATGCGCCTTCCACCATTTGCACGCCCCCTGCAAGTGCTGGAAGGAGCACCCGCAGTCCAGTTCCTGATAGTCAGATTGAAGATGTCAGTGTTGAAGTACACCAGGATGAGGAGGATATGGGTGTTGCTGGCGCTGGGGAGGAAATTGACCAGGAGGATTCTGATGGTGAGGTGGTTTGTTTAAGTCAGGCACCCGGGGAGACACCTGTTGTCCGTGGGAGGAATAGGGCCATTGACATGCCTGGTGAAAATACCAAAAAAATCAGCTCTTCGGTGTGGAAGTATTTCAACAGAAATGCGGACAACATTTGTCAAGCCGTGTGTTGCCTTTGTCAAGCTGTAATAAGTAGGGGTAAGGACGTTAACCACCTCGGAACATCCTCCCTTATACGTCACCTGCAGCGCATTCATCATAAGTCAGTGACAAGTTCAAAAACTTTGGGCGACAGCGGAAGCAGTCCACTGACCAGTAAATCCCTTCCTCTTGTAACCAAGCTCACGCAAACCACCCCACCAACTCCCTCAGTGTCAATTTCCTCCTTCTCCAGGAATGCCAATAGTCCTGCAGGCCATGTCACTGGCAATTCTGATGAGTCCTCTCCTGCCTGGGATTCCTCCGATGCATCCTTGCGTGTAACGCCTACTGCTGCTGGCGCTGCTGTTGTTGCTGCTGGGAGTCGATGGTCATCCCAGAGGGGAAGTCGTACTCGTAAGACCACTTTTACTACTTCCAACAAGCAATTGACTGTCCAACAGTCCTTTGCGAGGAAGATGAAATATCACAGCAGTCATCCTGCTGCAAAGCGGATAACTGAGGCCTTTGCATCCTGGGCGGTGAGAAACGTGGTTCCGGTATCCATCATTACTGCAGAGGCAACTAGAGACTTGTTGGAGGTACTGTGTCCCCGGTACCAAATACCATCTAGGTTCCATTTCTCTAGGCAGGCGATACCGAAAATGTACACAGACCTCAGAAAAAGACTCACCAGTGTCCTAAAAAATGCAGTTGTACCCAATGTCCACTTAACCACGGACATGTGGACAAGTGGAGCAGGGCAGACTCAGGACTATATGACTGTGACAGCCCACTGGGTAGATGTATGGACTCCCGCCGCAAGAACAGCAGCGGCGGCACCAGTAGCAGCATCTCGCAAACGCCAACTATTTCCTAGGCAGGCTACGCTTTGTATCACCGCTTTCCAGAATACGCACACAGTTAAAAACCTCTTACGGCAACTGAGGAAGATCATCGCAGAATGGCTTACCCCAATTGGACTCTCCTGTGGATTTGTGGCATCGGACAACGCCAGCAATATTGTGTGTGCATTAAATCTGGACAAATTCCAGCACGTCCCATGTTTTGCACATACCTTGAATTTGGTGGTGCAGAATTATTTAAAAAACGAGAGGGGCGTGCAAGAGATGCTGTCGGTGGCCAGAAGAATTGCGGGACACTTTCGGCGTACAGGCACCACGTACAGAAGACTGGAGCACCACCAAAAACGCCTGAACCTGCCCTGCCATCATCTGAAGCAAGAAGTGGTAACGAGGTGGAATTCAACCCTCTATATGCTTCAGAGGTTGGAGGAGCAGCAAAAGGCCATTCAAGCCTATACAACTGAGCACGATATAGGAGGTGGAATGCACCTGTCTCAAGCGCAGTGGAGAATGATTTCAACGTTGTGCAAGGTTCTGCAACCTTTTGAACTTGCCACACGTGAAGTCAGTTCAGACACTGCCAGCCTGAGTCAGGTCATTCCCCTCATCAGGCTTTTGCAGAAGAAGCTGGAGACATTGAAGGAGGAGCTAACACAGAGCGATTCCGCTAGGCATGTGGGACTTGTGGATGGAGCCCTTAATTCGCTTAACAAGGATTCACGGGTGGTCAATCTGTTGAAATCAGAGCACTACATTTTGGCCACCGTGCTCGATCCTAGATTTAAAACCTACCTTGGATATCTCTTTCCGGCAGACACAAGTCTGCTGGGGTTCAAAGAACTGCTGGTGACAAAATTGTCAAGTCAAGCGGAACGCGACCTGTCAACATCTCCTCCTTCACATTCTCCCGCAACTGGGGGTGCGAGGAAAAGGCTCAGAATTCCGAGCCCACCCGCTGGCGGTGATGCAGGGCAGTCTGGAGCGACTACTGATGCTGACATCTGGTCCGGACTGAAGGACCTGACAACGATTACGGACATGTCGTCTACTGTCACTGCATATGATTCTCTCCCCATTGAAAGAATGGTGGAGGATTATATGAGTGACCGCATCCAAGTAGGCACGTCAGACAGTCCGTACTTATACTGGCAGGAAAAAGAGGCAATTTGGAGGCCCTTGCACAAACTGGCTTTATTCTACCTAAGTTGCCCTCCCACAAGTGTGTACTCCGAAAGAGTGTTTAGTGCCGCCGCTCACCTTGTCAGCAATCGGCGTACGAGGTTACTTCCAGAAAATGTGGAGAAGATGATGTTCATTAAAATGAATTATAATCAATTCCTCCGTGGAGACATTGACCAGCAGCAATTGCCTCCACAAAGTACACAGGGAGCTGAGATGGTGGATTCCAGTGGGGACGAATTGATAATCTGTGAGGAGGGGGATGTACACGGTGATATATCGGAGGATGATGATGAGGTGGACATCTTGCCTCTGTAGAGCCAGTTTGTGCAAGGAGAGATTAATTGCTTCTTTTTTGGTGGGGGTCCAAACCAACCCGTCATTTCAGTCACAGTCGTGTGGCAGACCCTGTCACTGAAATGATGGGTTGGTTAAAGTGTGCATGTCCTGTTTATACAACATAAGGGTGGGTGGGAGGGCCCAAGGACAATTCCATCTTGCACCTCTTTTTTCTTTCATTTTTCTTTGCGTCATGTGCTGTTTGGGGGGTGTTTTTTGGAAGGGCCATCCTGCGTGACACTGCAGTGCCACTCCTAGATGGGCCAGGTGTTTGTGTCGGCCACTAGGGTCGCTTAGCTTACTCACACAGCTACCTCATTGCGCCTCTTTTTTTCTTTGCGTCATGTGCTGTTTGGGGAGTGTTTTTTGGAAGGGCCATCCTGCGTGACACTGCAGTGCCACTCCTAGATGGGCCAGGTGTTTGTGTCGGCCACTAGGGTCGCTTAGCTTACTCACACAGCTACCTCATTGCGCCTCTTTTTTTCTTTGCGTCATGTGCTGTTTGGGGAGTGTTTTTTGGAAGGGCCATCCTGCGTGAACCTGCAGTGCCACTCCTAGATGGGCCAGGTGTTTGTGTCGGCCACTAGGGTCGCTTAGCTTACTCACACAGCTACCTCATTGCGCCTCTTTTTTTCTTTGCGTCATGTGCTGTTTGGGGAGTGTTTTTTGGAAGGGCCATCCTGCGTGACACTGCAGTGCCACTCCTAGATGGGCCAGGTGTTTGTGTCGGCCACTAGGGTCGCTTAGCTTACTCACACAGCTACCTCATTGCGCCTCTTTTTTTCTTTGCGTCATGTGCTGTTTGGGGAGTGTTTTTTGGAAGGGCCATCCTGCGTGACACTGCAGTGCCACTCCTAGATGGGCCAGGTGTTTGTGTCGGCCACTTGGGTCGCTTAGCTTAGCCATCCAGCGACCTCGGTGCAAATTTTAGGACTAAAAATAATATTGTGAGGTGTGAGGTGTTCAGAATAGACTGAAAATGAGTGGAAATTATGGTTATTGAGGTTAATAATACTTTGGGATCAAAATGACTCCCAAATTCTATGATTAAGCTGTTTTTTAGGGTTTTTTGAAAAAAACACCCGAATCCAAAACACACCCGAATCCGACAAAAAAAATTCGGTGAGGTTTTGCCAAAACGCGTTCGAACCCAAAACACGGCCGCGGAACCGAACCCAAAACCAAAACACAAAACCCGAAAAATTTCCGGTGCTCATCACTAGCTGTAATGTGAATTTTGGCTCATTCAGTGTGCTACAAGGTGAATTTCGGCTCATTCTGTGTGCTATAATGTGAATTTCGGCTCATTCAGTGTGCTATAATGTGAGTTTCGGCTCATTCAGTGTGCTACAATGTGAATTTTGGCTCATTCAGTGTGCTACAATGTGAATTTCGGCTCATTCAGTGTGCTATAATGTGAATTTCGGCTCATTCAGTGTGCTATAATGTGAATTTTGGCTCATTCAGTGTGCTACAATGTGAATTTCGGCTCATTCAGTGTGCTAGAATGTGAATTTCGGCTCATTCAGTGTGCTATAATGTGAATTTTGGCTCATTCAGTGTGCTACAATGTGAATTTCGGCTCATTCAGTGTGCTAGAATGTGAATTTTGGCTCATTCAGTGTGCTACAATGTGAATTTTGGCTCATTCAGTGTGCTAGAATGTGAATTTTGGCTCATTCAGTGTGCTAGAATGTGAATTTCGGCTCATTCAGTGTGCTATAATGTGAATTTTGGCTCATTCAGTGTGCTACAATGTGAATTTTGGCTCATTCAGTGTGCTACAATGTGAATTTTGGCTCATTCAGTGTGCTAGAATGTGAATTTCAGCTCATTCAGTGAGCTATAATGTGAATTTTGGCTCATTCAGTGTGCTACAATGTGAATTTCGGCTCATACCGTGTGCTACAAGGTGAATTTCAGCTCATTCAGTGTGCTATAATGTGAATTTCGGCTCATTCAGTGTGCTATAATGTGAATTTCGGCTCATTCAGTGTGCTATAATGTGAATTTCGGCTCATTCAGTGTGCTATAATGTGAATTTTGGCTCATTCAGTGTGCTACAATGTGAATTTCGGCTCATTCAGTGTGCTAGAATGTGAATTTTGGCTCATTCAGTGTGCTACAATGTGAATTTCGCCTCATTCAGTGTGCTAGAATGTGAATTTCGGCTCATTCAGTGTGCTAGAATGTGAATTTCGGCTCATTCAGTGTGCTATAATGTGAATTTTGGCTCACTCAGTGTGCTAGAATGTGAATTTTGGCTCATTCAGTGTGCTAAAATGTGAATTTCGGCTCATTCAGTGTGCTAGAATGTGAATTTCAGCTCATTCAGTGTGCTATAATGTGAATTTCGGCTCATTCAGTGTGCTACAATGTGAATTTCGGCTCATACCGTGTGCTACAAGGTGAATTTCAGCTCATTCAGTGTGCTATAATGTGAATTTTGGCTCATTCAGTGTGCTACAATGTGAATTTCTGCTCATACCGTGTGCTACAAGGTGAATTTCGGCTCATTCAGTGTGCTAGAATGTGAATTTCAGCTCATTTAGTGTGCTATAATGTGAATTTTGGCTCATTCAGTGTGCTACAATGTGAATTTCGGCTCATTCAGTGTGCTAGAATGTGAATTTTGGCTCATTCAGCGTGCTAGAATGTGAATTTCGGCTCATTCAGTGTGCTAGAATGTGAATTTCGGCTCATTCAGTGTGCTAGAATGTGAATTTCGGCTCATTCAGCGTGCTAGAATGTGAATTTCGGCTCATTCAGTGTGCTAGAATGTGAATTTCGGCTCATTCAGTGTGCTAGAATGTGAATATCGGCTCATTCAGTGTGCTAGAATGTGAATTTCGGCTTATTCAGCGTGCTAGAATATGAATTTCGGCTCATTCAGTGTGCTACAATGTGAATTTCGGCTCATTCAGTGTGCTACAATGTGAATTTCGGCTCATTCAGTGTGCTACAATGTGAATTTCGGCTCATTCAGTGTGCTACAATGTGAATTTCGGCTCATACCGTGTGCTAGAATATGAATTTCGGCTCATTCAGTGTGCTACAATGTGAATTTCGGCTCATACCGTGTGCTAGAATGTGAATTTCGGCTCATTCAGTGTGCTATAATGTGAATTTCAGGTCATTCAGTGTGCTACAATGTGAATTTCGGCTCATTCAGTGTGCTACAATGTGAATTTCGGCTCACTCAGTGTGCTATAATGTGAATTTCGGCTCATTCAGTGTGCTACAATGTGAATTTCGGCTCATTCAGTGTGCTAGAATGTGAATTTCGGCTCATTACGCCTGCTAGAATGTGAATTTCGGCTCATTTCGGCTCATTCAGCGTGCTAGAATGTGAATTTCGGCTCATTCAGCGTGCAAGAATGTGAATTTCGGCTCATTCAGTGTGCTACAATATGAATTTCGGCTCACTCAGTGTGCTAGAATGTGAATTTCGGCTCATTCAGCGTGCTAGAATGTGAATTTCGGCTCATTCAGTGTGCTACAATGTGAATTTCGGCTCATTCAGTGTGCTAGAATGTGAATTTCAGCTCATTCAGCGTGCTAGAATGTGAATTTCAGCTCATTCAGTGTGCTAGAATGTGAATTTCGGCTTATTCAGCGTGCTAGAATGTGAATTTCAGCTCATTCAGTGTGCTAGAATGTGAATTTCGGCTTATTCAGCGTGCTAGAATGTGAATTTCGGCTCATACCATGTGCTATAATGTGAATTTCTGCTCATACCGTGTGCTATAATGTGAATTTCAGCTCATTCAGTGTGCTATAATGTGAATTTCAGCTCATTCAGTGTGCTACAATGTGAATTTCGGCTCATTCAGTGTGCTAGAATGTGAATTTCGGCTCATTCAGTCTGCTACAATGTGAATTTCGGCTCATTCAGTGTGCTACAATATGAATTTCGGCTCACTCAGTGTGCTAGAATGTGAATTTCGGCTCATTCAGCGTGCTAGAATGGGAATTTCGGCTCATTCAGTGTGCTAGAATGTGAATTTCGGCTCACTCAGTGTGCTAGAATGTGAATTTCAGCTCATTCAGTGTGCTAGAATGTGAATTTCAGCTCATTCAGTGTGCTAGAATGTGAATTTCGGCTTATTCAGCGTGCTAGAATGTGAATTTCAGCTCATTCAGTGTGCTAGAATGTGAATTTCGGCTTATTCAGCGTGCTAGAATGTGAATTTCGGCTCATACCATGTGCTATAATGTGAATTTCTGCTCATACCGTGTGCTATAATGTGAATTTCAGCTCATTCAGTGTGCTATAATGTGAATTTCGGCTCATTCAGTGTGCTACAATGTGAATTTTGGCTCATTCAGTGTGCTAGAATGTTAATTTCGGCTCATACCATGTGCAATAATGTGAATTTCTGCTCATACCGTGTGCTATAATGTGAATTTCGGCTCATCCTGTGTGCTATAATGTGAATTTCTGCTCATACCGTGTGCTACAATGTGAAAGGAGCACCAGTACTAGATAGTATAAGGGATAAAACTACACTGGACATGCCCCCTGTTGAGTGGCCACACCCCCTTTTCCAGAGCGCGACGGCTGTCTCTCCTTCATAGTTGCATTACGGGAAGGAGGCGTGGCTATTGTCCCAGGATGTCCCAGCCTGGCCACGCCTCCTCCCAGTAATGCATCTGTGAAGGAGAGACAGCCGGCGGTGGCTAGGACCACAACTGAAGATAGGAGGACACAGCACCCTCCGGTAGCACACTGTTTTTAAAGGAGATGCTGCCCGCGTGGATCTGGAGGTAAGCGCTCATCCGCACAGCGGTGGGCGGCTAAAAAGGAAGAGGAGGCCGGCACCATAGGGGCGCCAAAATACTATTTTTCTACCCCCCCCCCCCCCCCCTTAACCTAAAAACATTCCAGCGCCCCTGACCACAGTAGAACTGTTTATACACGTTACACCACAGTGGAGAAGCTTATACACTCGACACCACAGTAGAGCCATTTACTCTATACACATAATGCCACAGTAAAGCCGCTTGTACATGTTACTCTACAGCTTCTAATGCAGAGAGAGGTGCTGCAGCATCAATGTAGAGAGAGGTGCTGTAGCAGCTGGGGCAGAGAGGGGTGCTGCAGCAGCTAAGGCGGAAAGAGGTGCTGCAGTAGCTGGGGCAGAAAGAGGTGTTGCAGCAGCTGGGATATAGAGAGGTGCTGCAGAAGCCGGGGTAGAAAGAGGTGCTGCAGAAGCGGGGGCAGAGCTCCAGAATGTGCCGGCTGTCAGTGTCTCCTGCTGTCGCTGTCTAGCCTGCCCTGTACCCTACCTAGTCTCCGAGTCCAAGTCAGTGTGCGCCCCCTCTGCCTCTCCTGCTCTGAGGCTGCCTGCGTAGCAGTCCTGCAGTATAACAGGCGGAAGGATGGTCATACGGCCTCTAGGCTTTCCAACACCTGGAGCTCGGGTTCCACCAGAACCACCCTCACTACGCCCCTGGCTGGATTTAAACGTCTATCTATAACTGCACAGTCACTTCTTGTAGCTGAGAGAAGTGATTAGAAGACATAAGCCAGACTGCAACTGCACACATACCTGTACAGTACACTTTGAAGAGCGCATCTGGTGAGTTTGCACACTGTGCACGCTCCGGAACCCAGGGCATGCAAGTGCGAGTGCTGCAGTCATATGCATTTCATTCGCATCTGCAAACTGAACTGGACATTGGTGTAACTGCCCCTGTTTCTGGGCTCGTTGAAGCCTTCCTTCCTGTCTCTGCCTGGTGGAACTGGGATCCAAGCATACAGAACATTTGATGGTTGTATTTTTCCAAGATGCAGCTGTTTATCTCTATAGCACACAGTAGCAGGTTGTCCTCTGGGATGAAACCTGTTTTTCCTGACCAACCCATCCTCAACAATTATGCAATAATAATATATATTTTAATACATATATAAGCTCCTTGGGGCATGGGGATCTGCAGCCAGAGTTACATTTGCACATCAGGATGAGAGTTTTCCTAGGATGCCTTTTGGCTGCGGTCTTGTCTGTAAAGATCGGTAAGAAACATATATTTTTATTAGCCTTCAAAATATCATCATCATCATCATCATTATCAAAGCCACTTATAGACTCACAGAAATATGCAAATATATTATTTACGTTTCCCTATAGGGTACCTGCTGAGGAACTGCTGCAGATGGTGTGATTTACATAGCAAAAATTCTGACTCATTATTTTGCTTTGAAACTTGCCGAGTGTTGGGATAATTAATAATCTACAATATTTAATTGATTAAGTATTTATTATTTATTAAACACAAGTAACAGAGTAACTACTTATGCTGCATGATTTGATTATCTTTCATAAAATGTCATGTTTTTTTGTGGCATCGGGAGGCTTTTGGGGTAACACAGTGTAAACAATGTATAGTATTAAGCTATTACATATTAGCTTACATTAGTCTAATTTGTTCTCAGTTAATTGAGCAAATTAGTCAAGTAGCTGAATGGAGCAGGGCCAGCACCAGGCACCAACTAACTACCGTACTGTGCTATAAACAGGGATCAGGAGAAACTAGTGGCGCAAATGTATTAACCTGGAGAAGTGACAAAGCAGTGATAAGTCCAAGGTGATAAAACACCAGCCAATCAACTCCAATATGTAAATTGCTAGTTAGGAGCTGATTGGTTGGTAGGCTTAATACATCTGCCCCAATCTGACCCCCTACCAGATGGTACAGAACCCTCTGCTCCAAACGTCCCATTTCTTGTTCTAGTACACTTTGTGACTCAATGGGGTACATTTACTATGGTGTGAGGGTTTTTTTAGAAGTGGGGATGTTGCCCATAGCAACCAATCATATTCTAGCTATTATCTTCTAGAAGCATCTAGATAAATGTTAAGTGTCATCTGATTGGTTGCTATGGACAACGCCTCACACCTTAGTAGATATACTCCAATGTCTCTCTGTGTTGTGACTGACAGTGTATTGTAGCTCACATCGCAGGGAGCCTTCCCTTCCAGCCCTCTAGGGGAGGTCTCCGTGGTTCTCATATGTCTAAGGAGAAGCGTTAGTTAGTTTGAGGGTAGGGGGGTTTTGGGGTGTGGTGGGCTATGGGAGATACAGTTGTGGCTGTTGTACAAATGCAGAGTTTCTTGTGGGGGTTGCCAAATGTTTTATTTTAGTGTGACCAGGCCATGAAGAGGCATAATTAGCATGTAACAAGCTATACAGAGTCCGGGAGTCTGTGGGAGTGGTAGAAGAACCTAACCTCAGCCCTGGTCATATGTGGACACATTGGTCTCCTCCTACAGTACAATGGATAATGTTTTTCATATCTCCTAGCTGGTGCTTGTGTGTATTTATTTATTACTGATTGATACATTGTATAAGATCCACTAATTATTAGTTCAGTTGGTGATACGGAGGATATCTGTAAAACATGCAACGTTTTAAGTTCACTGATGAACAAGTTTGGGAAACACTGGTCTATAGTATAGTCTGTAGGCGAAGGAATCCAAAGAATAAACTTTCTCTATCAGATATATTGTATTTATCTCATATAAATAAACCTAAGTGGTCAGGAAAAGGTTAAACATCCCATAATAAATATACATACATTGTATAACGAGTAAGAGACAGAACTGAGCTCTCTAACCACACCTTCCCCTACCTCATGGTAAGAAGCCTGTCTCTTCTTGATGACAGCTGCTCTCTGGTCTCTCTGGTCCAGCGGACTGACTGCTCAGATCTATACACACAGAAGACCTGGTGGGAGAAGCTGCTGTGACTGTGCATGTGCAGGATAGCAGCCTTGTTTTGTCCCTTATACAATACTTCACATTGTGTCCACCGCTCAAGAAACATAGTATTATACACTACTGTAATTATGGTCATAATTGGAGCAGCAGGTTGGGCTGGGGGGTGAGGGAGGTTCCTTGCAACTGGACCCCCCCCCCCCCCCCCTGTGCTTGCCCATAAGATGCTGCTTTCACGTAATTTTCATTCTTTGAAGTTTACCTCCAAAATCTGAAGATTTCAAGGCTTCCCCATATTTTTGTATCCAGTGTTATCAAAGTTTTGTGATGCCTGAAACTAATTTAATGATTGCTACGATTAAGCTCTTTGATGCTGGTTCAATGGTTTGACAAATTTTATTTAAAACATTGACATTTTTGTCTAATTTTTAAGTCCCAATTTTATGAATTTCTTTATCTGACCGCAGTCAGAATATTGTAAAAAGATGCCCAATTAGAACCATATAGGGCTGGAGCCGGAGGTGGGTTACAGAAACGGCTTCAGAGGAAACGTAACTGATTGCAGAGAAACGCGTCAAGGTTCATTTTTGAGCTGTAAACACCTTATACCGGACAATATAAAGTCTATACAGTAGATCTGCATCTACTGTAAGGAATGTACTCATGAAAAAGGTTCAAGATTTCTAAGGGGTCTTTTTCTGAAAATAATTTTTACTAAAATAATGTGAATAAGGGGGTTTTCTGTTTTCACACCCTTTTCACATTTTAGTATTAAAAAAACCCTTCTCCAAACCCTTTAATTGTAATTTTTTAGTAATCCACATCGCATTCCCCATACTTATAATGAGAAATGCGATGTGGCCGAATTTACTAAAAAAAATAAAATGTAAAAGAATACCGCAGTGTGCCCTGTGATATTTTCGCCAGCTCAGACAGGGCGGCACTGCGATGTACATCCTTTGCCCATCTTTCGCTGCCCCCTGGCAGATGGGCACACAAGCTGATCACAGTGTAAAAAAAAGGTAAAAAAAACTAATCATACTTACCAGTCCCAGTCTGCTGCTCTGAGCGGGTCCTCCATATGCTGCGTTGTGACCCCGCTGCAGTAGTGATGCTGCAAAATGGCAATATATAATTATAATCGCTGCACCTAAATTGTGATTTTATTTTGTTACTTTGATATGTATTTATTGTTATACTAAGAAATACTATATTTATTCCTCTATTTGATGGCTTTATGTATAGTGTGATTTGTTTTTGCCAGTTCTTTTTAACATACTTTAATACTTTAGAGCATTGTTTTTTTATATAGAAAATAGTTACCAGCCCGTCAAAATGACGGAACATAACAGTAATGTCATCGCCGACGGCTGTGCGCACCAGAACTCTGCTGCTCTATATGACAAGTCGGAGGACAGTTACTCTCAGCCAGGACTTGTAATATCTGGAGTTGGCTCAGCGGAACATAGATGTCCAGCCTGTCCAGATGCCATTAGGCTTTTACAGATGCCCCTAGGAATTGGAATACTCTGCTTATGCCTATGGCCAGCTCTGTGAAATAATACTATACAGTGGGACCTTAGATCATATGACTCGCTGAGAGACAGAAATACAGTGGGACCTTAGATCATATGACTCGCTGAGAGACAGATGCCTGCCCCATCTTAATCATACCCCTACAGAGCCATGGACCGCAGAAATGCATATGCCATCGTATGTATGTGTCATTCCCCAGATCCAGCATCTCACAGTCACTGTCCAAATTTGCAAACAAATTGTCCATAATTACATTTGGCCGCAGCACCCAGGGAGAACCCACTTTGGGTGTGTTTTTCTTTCCTCTTCTGTAAAACTTTTTCACAACAGAGTATTTGGCCAGCTGCCCTGTTCCCACATACCGACCCTGCCCAAATAACATACTGTATCTTTAATAGCAGGTTAGCAGCTGCATGTGTATCTATGGGAGGGAAATTATATAGCACCAGAAAAAGAGATTGATTTATAATATTAGCAACCAGGTGACTGTGACATAGTTGGTGTTTTGGAGAATTCCTTCTACAGTATATTTGTATTTATTTTTAGAAGGAGAGGGCAAGGAAGGTCATTCCGAGTTGTTCGCTCGCTAGCAGATTTTAGCAGCATTGCACACGCTAGGCCGCCGCCCTCTGGGAGTGTATCTTAGCTTAGCAGAATAGCAAATGAAAGATTAGCAGAATTGCGAATAGAAAATTCTTAGCAGTTTCTGAGTAGCTCCAGACCTACTTACAGATTGCGATCAGCTCAGGCCGTTTCGTTCCTGGTTTGACGTCACAAACACGCCCTGCGTTCGGCCAGCCACTCCCCCGTTTCTCCAGACACTCCCGCGTTTTTCTCTGGCACGCCTGCGTTTTTCCACACACTCCCAGAAAACGGCCAGTTTCCGCCCAGAAACACCCACTTCCTGTCAATCACACTCCGATCACTTCAACGATGAAAATTCTTCGTTCGGACGTGAGTAAATCTACTAAGTTTTGTGCTAAAATACTTACCGCATGCGCACTGCGCACTGCATTTTTGCCTTAATTGCTCTGTTGCGAAAATCAGCAACGAGCGTACAACTCGGAATGACCCCCAAGGGGCGAAGATATGTAACACCCCGGGGGTTGGCAGGTATCTCTAAGACAGTGGTTAGAAGAGGTATCACAGGTGTTATGTGGCTATGTGACAAACCTTTTTCTTAAAGTGTTTGCCCCCATACCTTGTCCATAGTACTGTGCTCAGAGTGGTAGAATGGATTTATATGCAACAGGAAAATGTAGACAGCAATTCCAAAAGGATGTATTTTTATTGAGCCGCAATGTACTCTGGATTAAAGAGGATGATTGGTTATTTGGCAAAAATTAGACAATCACAAGAGTAAGATGGCATTGAAGAAGATTTTCAAATCACCGCTGACCATAGCTTACGATGCACTGGAACATTTAGTAATTCAATAGGATAATTTATCTAATTACAGATATATGCATATTTCAACAACAATGAGGGTAATGAGAAGAGTGATGAAAAATTAAATTCTCAATGAAAGTTTCTATATTCCTAATTTTTCCTAATAATGATTGTGTTGAGAGGGCTTGTGTCTCACAACATTGTCGTGGGATCAGCTCCCTCCAAGGGAGAAGAAAACAAGACCTGCACATTCTGCACCTGCAGTGGAGATTTAAAACTCCGGGCTTTCTGAATTGCACAGCTGCAACTGGAGAAACAGAGGTCTGGGTTTTCCAACTCACCCAGAGACAGCAGGAAGTCAGGTGCCGGGGAAGAGTTTAAAACTTCCATTTACCCAGAGTTCTGTAAACTGATGCCTGTTAGGGGCCAGTGAGTAGGTTGCAGTTTTATAGTGCCAGGGAATGATGATATTGGCTGTGCCAGGAGAGCATGGCGTACTGATTGCTAAGCACAAGGAGTGCTAGGACTTTTTATGTCTGTTGGTTTATTTTCTGTATATACCTGTGTGACCAGGCCTAAGCCTGAGGATGCTTTGCACAGTGTCTCATACCAGTAAAGACACTGCATTTTAACCGGAAGACCTGCCTCATGAGTACTTATTTCCAGTACCCATTTTACATGATGTTTCAATCTTCACAAGCAAATTACATTGGAGCTCTCTTCTTATTCAGAAGTGCCACAATATTGCAATGGAGTGGTGACGGCACTTGTAAAGCAAATTTGGAATGTCACTGTGAGTCACTTTTGCAAAGAAGATGTAAATAGTGAAGGTATCCTAATGTTTCTAACAAAAGCAGCTTACTTTGTAGTAAGGGTTCCTTGGATAGGTTAACTCAGTCTCTCTTTCTTAAATAACTCAATATTTATTGGGTAAATAACTCAGTCCTTATACTCCTTAAAATGGCTAATTTTTCTCAAACTCTTCTTAGAAAGTGTGTCTCTGTCCTGACAACTGTATTCAAATGTGTGGCTGGTTTGTAAGCTATTACTATAGTGCCTGGTGACAACTAGTGATGTGCACCGGACATTTTTCGGGTTTTGTGTTTTGGTTGTGGATTCGGTTCCGCGGCCGTGTTTTTGATTCGGACGCGTTTTGGCAAAACCTCCCTGAAAATTTTTTGTCGGATTCGGGTGTGTTTTGGATTCGTTTTTTTTTTACAAAAAACCCTCAAAAACAGCTTAAATCATAGAATTTGGGGGTCATTTTGATCCCATAGTATTATTAACCTCAATAACCATAATTTCCACTTATTTTCAGTCTATTCTGAACACCTCACACCTCACAATATTATTTTTAGTCCTAAAATTTGCATGTTGGCAAGTTTACGCTTCTCATCAGACGCTTTCAATTTTGATTTTTGGGTCATTTTACTGAACTTTAGTATTTTGGATTTTACATGCTCTCTACTATGACATTGGGCATCGGCCTTGGCAGACGACGTTGATGGCATTTCATCGTCTCGGCCATGACTAGTGGCAGCAGCTTCAGCACGAGGTGGAAGTGGATCTTGATCTTTCCCTATTTTAACCTCCACATTTTTGTTCTCCATTTTTTAATGTGTGGAATTATATGCCAGTATCAATAGCAATGGCCTACTACTATATATACTGCGCACAACTGAAATGCACCACAGGTATGGATGGATAGTATACTTGACGACACAGAGGTAGGTACAGCAGTGGCCTACTGTACCGTACTGCTATATATATTATATACTGGTGGTCAGCAAATTGTGCAAAACTGAAATGCACCACAGGTATGGATGGATAGTATACTTGACGACACAGAGGTAGGTACAGCAGTGGCCTACTGTACCGTACTGCTATATATATTATATACTGGTGGTCAGCAAACTGTGCAAAACTGAAATGCACCACAGGTATGGATGGATAGTATACTTGACGACACAGAGGTAGGTACAGCAGTGGCCTACTGTACCGTACTGCTATATATATTATATACTGGTGGTCAGCAAACTGTGCAAAACTGAAATGCACCACAGGTATGGATGGATAGTATACTTGACGACACAGAGGTAGGTACAGCAGTGGCCTACTGTACCGTACTGCTATATATATTATATACTGGTGGTCAGCAAACTGTGCAAAACTGAAATGCACCACAGGTATGGATGGATAGTATACTTGACGACACAGAGGTAGGTACAGCAGTCGCCTACTGTACCGTCCTGCTATATATATTATATACTGGTGGTCAGCAAACTGTGCAAAACTGAAATGCACCACAGGTATGGATGGATAGTATACTTGACGACACAGAGGTAGGTACAGCAGTGGCCTTCTGTACCGTACTCCTATATATTATATACTGGTGGTCAGCAAAATTTTGCACTGTACTCCTACTATATACTGTCTACAATGCAGCACAGATATGGAGTGTTTTTCAGGCAGACAACGTATACTGGTGGTCACTGTCAGCAAAACTCTGCACTGTACTCCTCCTATATAATACTGGTGGTCCCCAGTGCCCACAATTAAGCAGTGTGAGCACAGATATATGCAGCACACTGAGCACAGATATGGAGTGTTTTTCAGGCAGACACCGTATACTGGTGGTCACTGTCAGCAAAACTCTGCACTGTACTCCTCCTATATAATATACTGGTGGTCCCCAGTCCCCACAATAAAGCAGTGTGAGCACAGATATATGCTGCACACTGAGCACAGATATGGAGTGTTTTTCAGGCAGACAACGTATAATACTGGTGGTCACTGTCAGCAAAACTCTGCACTGTACTCCTGCTATATAATACAGCTGCTCCCCAGTCCCCACAATAAAGCAGTGTGAGCACAGATATATGCAGCACACTGAGCACAGATATGGAGTGTTTTTCAGGCAGACAACGTATACTGGTGGTCACTGTCAGCAAAACTCTGCACTGTACTCCTCCTATATAATACTGGTGGTCCCCAGTCCCCACAATAAAGCAGTGTGAGCACAGATATATGCAGCACACTGAGCACAGATATGGAGTGTTTTTCAGGCAGAGAACGGATAAAACTGGTGGTCACTGATCAGCAAAACTCTGCACTGTACTCCTCCTATATTATACAGCTGCTCCCCAGTCCCCACAATTAAGCAATAATGCACAATCAAGTCCAACAATAAACGGAGAGGACGCCAGCCACGTCCTCTCCCTAACATTTCCAATGCACGAGTGAAAATGGCGGCGACGCGCGGCTGCTTATATAGAATCCGAATCTCGCGAGAATCCGAAAGCGGGATGATGACGTTCGGGCGCGCTCGGGTTAACCGAGCCATACGGGAGAATCTGAGTATGTGTATATGTACAAGGAGAAAAGTATGACTCTTGTTTGGGCGCACTCTTATTAAATTATCTAAGTGATAGTCGATAAGTGATGTGCCTAAAAATTGATAACGTAGTCTTTTAATTCTGCTCTTTAAAATACATGAGAACTCAACAAGACAAATTACACATAAGTAGCCATTGATATGTCATATGGGAAGTATTTCTCCCAAAAAATTGTAAAATGTTCAGATCTTAATTATGCCTGGATAATTGCATATCGGAAGATAGCTACATCTTAAGCTGCTTCCGTCTGCCAAAGATCTGTACAAACTGTGTTTGTATTAATGCGGCCCTGAATAGGGTTAGGTTCGTGAGTGGAAGAGCCCACACACTAATTAACAATTCTAATAGTTTGCCACTATTGTGGATAAATAAATTGTGACAAATAAAGGTTCAAGAGGTAGTAGGATTGAGTATAAGTGGTGATACTGCTGTTGGTGTTGTTTCTATAGGGAAGGGAGTCTTCCTACTTCACCGGGTATTCCCTAGCAGTCGCCTGTCTAGGTACTGACCCAGCCCACCTCCGTTTAGCTTCCAAGATCGGACGAGATTGGGCGTGAACGTAGGGGTATGGTCGTAGAAAGAACTGACCCTATACCACCAATGAGAGTGCACCGAAACAGAAGGATTGGTTCCTCCTCAAGAAAGAATAAAGGATGATTGGACTGTGTTGAGAAGAAATACCGCAGTAGGGTAGGTGTGAATCTGCTGTCTATAAGACATATCAATGGCTACTTATGTGTAATTTGTCTTGTTGAGTTCTCATGTATTTTAAAGAGCAGAATTAAAAGACTACGTTATCAATTTTTAGGCACATCACTTATCGACTATCACTTAGATTATTTAATAAGAGTGCGCCCAAACAAGAGTCTATTCCACTGAAGCCATCAGTCACCAGCCTGCTCATTATACAGTGACTGCATCTAGTATAAGTAGACACCTCCTGCTTGTATTAGTGATCCGCGCTGCATCTTAGGACGTGGCTTCAAATCATGCGTGACCCATGGGGATGCTGGTTAAAGTTAGAAGTAATATTGGGCCTAATTCAGACCTGGCCGCACGCAGGCTGTTTTTTGCACTGCTGCGACCAGGTAATCGCCGCCTACAGGGGAGGGGGGTAAGCGCTGTGCAGGGGTGCGTTCGACTGCGCAGTGAGCTGCACAAACAACAGTTTGTGCAGATTCTGTATAGCCCAGGACTTACTCAGCCGCTGCGACGATCCGGACAGGTGATGACATCAGGAATCCTCCGGATCGGTTGGGCATGCCTGCGTTTTTCCGGACACTCCCAGAAAACGGTGAGTTGCCGCCCACGAACGCCTTTTGCCTGTCAATCTTCTTGCGATCACCGGTGCGATCACTTTCTTCGTTAGATTCGTTGCTGCCCGGCGACGTCCGTCACCGGCGGCTGACGCGCCTGCACATTGCGGGCCTCACGCATTCACTGTTCAGACCCGATCGCACAGCTGCAAAAAAAAATGCAGAGTGCGATCGGGTTTGCATGACCCCCATAGTCTGTTACAGTGGGACTACAGGTCCCTGCAAGCTGGCCCCAGCACGTCGGCACTTGGAGAACCACAAGTGCCAATATTTCAGGATAGTAGGGGCCCCTCGGTACCTGTATCCCCATTGTAAAGAAAATATTAAAAAACAAGATAAGACACACACGCACACACGCACGCACCCACTCACGCACGCACACACACACACGCACGCGCACGCACACACGCACAGAATGTTTTAACCCTTTATTATACATTCACCCGCACTCACACTCACACTACATACTTACTGCTGCTCTCTGGTGCAGGCCGGACCTCTTCTCCAGTAAGCATCCACAGGGCTTGACAAAATAAAAAATCGCTTGCCCGTTCCTGCGGATGCAGACATACTTTATCCCTTTATATATAATTATAATACATACTGTACATACTGTATACAGCGCTTCACAGGAGACGGACAGAATCCACGGGGTTCTCTGCACTTCAACCACCATATAAACAGCCCGCTGATTGGTTGAGAGTGATCTGACTCCGCGCTCGTTCATCGTTGGTGCCAGCTTGTTTATACATGCATGCCAATATGGACAATCCCGTCTATATTAGCATGCACTGCTATGGAGCCGGGTGATGGGGGGAGTGAAGGAACGTCACTCCCCCCCCCCCCCCCCCGGTCGCCCGTATCGGCCGTCAGGCACCTCGGCGGCACATGGCCGGATGTGTAGGGCTGATTAGCCCTGGACTCACAATCTCTGGGGTGTCACTTTGGGCAGCATTTGGAAGATCACTGTCTGCCTAAGACTACTGAGGAGTAAGCCCAGAAACCCATGGGGCTGACCACTCATAAATATATCTTATAGCTCGTTTCCCCCTTTTTTTAAATTCCAGCTTGTAAAGAATTATTGGTATATTGGTATTACTATTATGCAGGGACGTGCAGTCAGGGGAGGCAGGGCCTCCCCTGTCATTAATGAGTAAAATAATACAATGAAGATAGTTATGACACATATTCTGTGTCATAAGTATCTTCGTTATATTATTAGAACCATTGTAAGACATGGAAGTAGGTTAGGAGGCACTGAGAACAGTGCCTCCCGTTGTGAATGGGACAGAGGATAAAGCGGGGGGCGTGGCCAAGCACTGGGCTGTAAAAGCCCATTGAAAATCGACGAGAAAGCGGCACTATTATAAGTGCCTCATCGATAGGGCTAGATGTGATTGGACAGCAGATCTTGGGCTGGATCCGCTGGTCCAATCACCCATAGGCTGAAGAATGAGTGCTCACCTCCCTCTCCGTGGCTGCTTCCTGGTCAGCCACAGTCCCCCTCCTGCCACATGTTCCCCCTCCTTCTCTGTCCGCGCCAGGTGCTGCTGACAAGAGCCGCTGTCAGAGCTGCTCCCTCCGCCCCACACCTGCCGCATGTTCCCCCTCCAGTGTGTTTGTGTCCGCGCTGGGCGCCGCTGAGAAGAGCCGCTGTCAGACCTGCTCCCTCCGCCGGCAAGAGCAGGAGCAGCTGGAGGCCGGAAAACGCTTCACCCGAGGTTCATTCTCTCTTTTCTCTCTCTCTCTCTTTTCTCTCTCTCTCTCTCTCTCTCTCTCTCTCTCTCTCTTCTCTCTCTCTCTCTCTCTCTCCTTCCAGACTCCTGAATGCATACAGTTCTGTCCTGAGTGTATAGGTAGGCAAGTCTACCACAGAGCAAATTGTGTGCCCTCTCTCCTCTACAGGTACGGCCTATTGGATTCTACTGGACAAGTGGACGTGACCGGCGTGGGATGTAGGTAAGTAATCTGTCTCTCATTTTTTACAGGTACCCCTACTGGATTCTACTGGACAAGTGGACGTGACTGGCGTGGGTTGTAGGTAAGTATGTGTGAGTGTGTAAGTGTGTGTTAATACATTTTCTCTGACGTCCTAGTGGATGCTGGGAACTCCGTAAGGACCATGGGGAATAGCGGGCTCCGAAGGAGACTGGGCACTCTAAGAAAGAATTAGGACTACCTGGTGTGCACTGGCTCCTCCCTCTATGCCCCTCCTCCAGACCTCAGTTAGAATCTGTGTCCGGCTCGAGCTGGATGCACACTAGGGGCTCTCCTGAGCTTCTAGAAAAGAAAGTATATTTAGGTTTTTTTATTTTCAGTGAGATCTGCTGGCAACAGACTCACTGCTACGAGGGACTTAGGGGAGAGAAGCGAACCTACCTGCTTGCAGCTAGCTTGGGCTTCTAGGCTACTGGACACCATTAGCTCCAGAGGGATCGAACACAGGCCCAGCCTCGGTCGTCCGGTCCCGGAGCCGCGCCGCCGTCCCCCTTGCAGAGCCAGAAGCAAGAAGAACGTCTAGGAAATCGGCGGCTGAAGACTCCGGTCTTCATTAAGGTAGCGCACAGCACTGCAGCTGTGCGCCATTGCTCCCCATGCACACCTCACACTCCGGTCACTGATGGGTGCAGGGCGCTGGGGGGGGCGCCCTGGGCTGCAATAAGATTACCTTACATTGGCAAAAAAATACACATAATATAGTCATTAAGACTATATATGTGTAGAATCCCCTGCCATATATCCATAAAAAAAGCGGGAGAAATCCGCCGTGAAGGGGGAGGGGCTATCTCCCTCAGCACACTGGCGCCATTTCCTCTCACAGCTCCGCTGGAAGGACGCTCCCCAGGCTCTCCCCTGCAGTTTTCAGGCTCAATAGGGTAAAAAAGAGAGGGGGGGCACTAAATTTAGGCGCAAATACTATATATATAGCTGCTATAGGGTAAAATCACTCATTATAGTGTACATCCCTGTGATTTATATTACACTGTGGTGTGTGCTGGCATACTCTCTCTCTGTCTCCCCAAAGGACTTTGTGGGGTCCTGTCCTCAGTCAGAGCATTCCCTGTGTGTGTGCGGAGTGTCGGTACGGCTGTGTCGACATGTTTGATGAGGAGGCTTATGTGGAGGCGGAGCAGGTGCCGATAAATGTGATGTCACCCCCTGCGGGGTCGACACCGGTGTGGATGGATATGTGGAAGGAATTATGTGACAGTGTCAACTCCTTACATAAGAGGTTTGATGACATAGCAGATGTGGGACAGCCGGCTTCTCAGTCCGTGCCTGCCCAGGCGTCTCAAAAGCCATCAGGGGCTCAAAAACGCCCGCTACCTCAGATGGCAGACACAGATGTCGACACGGATACTGACTCCAGTGTCGACGACGATGAGACTAGTGTACATTCCAATAGGGCCATCCGTTACATGATTACGGCAATGAAAAATGTGTTGCACATTTCTGACATTAACCCTGGTACCACAAAAAAGGGTATTATGTTTGGGGAGAAAAAGCAACCTCTGGTTTTTCCCCCTTCTGAAGAGTTAAATGAAGTGTGTGATGAAGCGTGGGTTTCCCCCGATAAGAAACTGGTAATTTCCAAAAAGTTACTAAGGGCGTACCCTTTCCCGCCAGAGGATAGGATACGTTGGGAGACATCCCCTAGGGTGGATAAAGCGCTCACACGCTTGTCAAAGAAGGTGGCACTACCGTCTCCGGATACGGCCGCCCTAAAGGAGCCTGCGGATAGAAAGCAGTAGGCTATCCTGAAGTCTGTATATACACACTCAGGTATTATACTGAGACCGGCTATGTCTTCAGCATGGATGTGCAGTGCTGCAGCTGCGTGGTCAGATTCCCTGTCTGATAACATTGATACCCTTGACAGGGACACTATATTGCTAACTGTAGAGCATATTGAAGACATAGGGGTAAATTTACTAACATTCGTAATTTTCGAAAAAAAGGTCAAAGTTCAATCACGAATGACATCGAAAGTGTAAAACTGCAACTTTTTGAATTGATTACGACTAATTTACTAAGCTGTCGTATTCGGGTTTTTCTTTTGTTCCGATGTCGATGTCATTCGTGTTTTTTTTTCTATTTTTACGGCAGTGATTAGCAAAACACTGCCGACTTTTTAAAAATGAATCTCGGCCGGATCTGTGTGATCCGTGCTGGGGTTCATTTTTTTTTATTTTTTAAATTAAACAGTGTAAAATTAAAAAAAAAATTGCGTGGGGTCCCCCCTCCTAAGCATAACCAGCCTCGGGCTCTTTGAGCCGATCCTGGTTGCAGAAATATGGGGAAAAAAATGACAGGGGTTCCCCCATATTTAAGCAACCAGCATCGGGCTCTGCGCCTGGTCCTGGTTCCAAAAATACGGGGGACAAAAAGAGTAGGGGTCCCCCGTATTTTTAAAACCAGCACCGGGCTCCACTAGCTGGACAGATAATGCCACAGCCGGGGGTCACTTTTATATAGTGCCCTGCGGCCGTGGCATCAAAAATCCAACTAGTCACCCCTGGCCGGGGTACCCTGGGGGAGTGGGGACCCCTTCAATCAAGGGGTCCGTCCCCCCAGCCACCCAAGGGCCAGGGGTGAAGCCCGAGGCTGTCCCCCCCCATCCAATGGGCTGCGGATGGGGGGGCTGATAGCCTTTGTTGTATATGAAAAGATATTGTTTTTAGTAGCAGTACTACAAGTCCCAGCAAGCCTCCCCCGCATGCTGGTACTTGGAGAACCACAAGTACCAGCATGCGGCGGAAAAACGGGCCCGCTGGTACCTGTAGTACTATTACTAAAAAAATACCCAAATAAACACAAGACACACACACCTTGAAAGTAAAGATTTATTACATACATGCACACAAGCATACATACATACTTACCTTATGTTCACACGCAGGTCGGTCCTCTTGTCCAGTAGAATCCATGGGGTACCTGTAGAAAAAATTATACTCACAAAATCCAGTGTAGATCGGTCCTCTTCAAATCCATTTGTAATCCACGTACTTGTGAAAATAAAAAAACGGTGTCCCGACCACGAACTGAAAGGGGCCCCATGTTTTCACATGGGACTCCTTTCCCCGAATGCCAGAAACCCACTCTGACTTCTGTCTAAGTGGGTTTCTTCAGCCAATCAGGGAGCGCCACGTTGTAGCACTCTCCTGATCGGCTGTGTGCTCCTGTACTGAGTGACAGGCGGCACACGGCAGTATTACAATGTAGCGCCTATGCGCTCCATTGTAACCAATGCTGGGAACCTTCTGCTCAGCGGTGACGTCACTTTAGGTCAACCGCAGGGCAGAAAGTTCCCACCATTGGTTACAATGGAGCGCATAGGCGCTACATTGTAACACTGCCGTGTGCCGCCAGTCATTCAGTACAGGAGCACACAGCCGATCAGGAGAGTGCTACAACGTGGCGCTCCCTGATTGGCTGAAGAAACCAACTTAGACAGAAGTCAGAGTGGGTTTCTGGCATTCGGGGAAAGGAGTCCCATGTGAAAACATGGGGCCCCTTTCAGTTCGTGGTCGGGACACCGTTTTTTTATTTTCACAAGTACGTGGATTACAAATGGATTTGAAGAGGACCGATCTACACTGGATTTTGTGAGTATAATTTTTTCTACAGGTACCCCATGGATTCTACTGGACAAGAGGACCGACCTGCGTGTGAACATAAGGTAAGTATGTATGTATGTTTGTGTGCATGTATGTAATAAATCTTTACTTTCAAGGTGTGTGTGTCTTGTGTTTATTTGGGTATTTTTTTAGTAATAGTACTACAGGTACCAGCGGGCCCGTTTTTCCGCCGCATGCTGGTACTTGTGGTTATCCAAGTACCAGCATGCGGGGGAGGCTTGCTGGGACTTGTAGTACTGCTACTAAAAATAATATCTTTTCATTTACAACAAAGGCTATCAGCCCCCCCATCCGCAGCCCATTGGATGGGGGGGACAGCCTCGGGCTTCACCCCTGGCCCTTGGGTGGCTGGGGGGACGGACCCCTTGATTGAAGGGGTCCCCACTCCCCCAGGGTACCCAGGCCAGGGGTGACTAGTTGGATTTTTGATGCCACGGCCGCAGGGCACTATATAAAAGTGACCCCCGGCTGTGGCATTATCTGTCCAGCTAGTGGAGCCCGGTGCTGGTTTTAAAAATACGGGGGACCCCTACTCTTTTTGTCCCCCGTAATTTTGGAACCAGGACCAGGCGCAGAGCCCGATGCTGGTTGCTTAAATATGGGGGAACCCCTGTCAATTTTTTCCCCATATTTCTGCAACCAGGATCGGCTCAAAGAGCCCGAGGCTGGTTATGCTTAGGAGGGGGGACCCCACGCAATTTTTTTTTTGGAAAAAAACCACTTTCCCACCCCTTCCCACTGATAGACATGCACGGATCTCATGGATCCCTGCATGCCTATGCAATTACGAATATAAAAAGCAGGTCTGCTTTTTTTTAGCACTTTTTTGCGATTTGTAATTTTTCACGGCAGTGTTTTCCTCTTTGGAGATTTGCACTTTTTAGTAAATTACCGAGTTCTACTAATTTGCTGGCGTATTTTGACCGATGGTGTATTCATTCGTATTTTTTTACAACTACTTCCAAAAAAATACGAATGCCCTCATCTCTGCCGTGATTTGAGTTTAGTAAATTACCGAGATGACACTTTGATGAAAAAACGGCATCTCGGTCAAAATCGGGACCTTAGTAAATTTACCCCATAGTCTTATACATGAGAGATGCACAGAGGGATATTTGCCAACTGGCATCTAGAATAAATGCAATGTCCATTTCTGCCAGGAGAGTATTATGGACTCGGCAGTGGACAGGTGATGCGGATTCTAAAAGGCACATGGAGGTTTTGCCTTACAAGGGTGAGGAATTGTTTGGGGATGGTCTCTCGGACCTCGTTTCCACAGCGACGGCTGGGAAGTCGACATTTTTACCCCATGTTCCCTCACAGCCAAAGAAAGCACCGTATTATCAGGTACAGTCCTTTCGGCCCCAGAAAGGCAAGCGGGTTAAAGGCGCGTCCTTTCTGCCCAGAGGCAGAGGTAGGGGGAAAAAGCTGCACCAAACAGCAAGTTCCCAGGAACAAAAGTCCTCTCCCGCTTCCTCTAAGTCCACCGCATGACGCTGGGGCTCCACAGGTGGAGCCAGGTGCGGTGGGGGCCCGTCTCCGGAACTTCAGCGACTAGTGGGTTCGCTCACGGGTGGATCCCTGGATTCTACAAGTGGTATCTCAGGGGTACAAGCTGGAAAGCTGGAATTCGAGACGTCTCCCCCTCGCCGTTTCCTCAAATCAGCCTTGCCAACTACTCCCCCAGACAGGGAGGCAGTGCTGGAGGCGATTCACAAGCTGTACTCCCAGCAGGTGATAACCAAAGTACCCCTCCTTCAACAGGGACGGGGTTACTATTCCACAATGTTTGTGGTACCGAAACCGGACGGTTCGGTGAGACCCATTTTAAATTTGAAATCCTTGAACACTTATATAAGAAGGTTCAAGTTCAAAATGGAATCGCTCAGGGCGGTTATTGCAAGCCTGGACGAAGGGGATTACATGGTATCACTGGACATCAAGGATGCTTACCTGCATGTCCCCATTTACCCTCCTCACCAGGAGTACCTCAGATTTGTGGTACAGGACTGTCATTACCAATTCCAGACATTGCCGTCTGGTCTGTCCACGGCACCGAGGGTATTTACCAAGGTAATGGCCGAAATGATGATACTCCTTCGAAAAAAGGGAGTTATAATTATCCCGTACTTGGACGATCTCCTTATAAAGGCGAGGTCCAGGGAACAGTTGTTGATCGGAGTAGCACTAGCTCGGGAAGTGCTACAACAACACGGCTGGATCCTGAATATTCCAAAGTCGCAGCTGGTTCCTACAACACGTCTACTGTTCCTGGTGATGGTTCTGGACACAGAACAGAAAAAGGTGTTTCTCCCGGAGGAGAAGGCCAAGGAATTGTCATCTCTAGTCAGAGACCTCCTAAAACCAAAACAGGTGTCGGTGCACCACTGCACGCGAGTCCTGGGAAAGATGGTAGCTTCTTACGAAGCAATTCCATTCGGAAGGTTCCATGCAAGGATCTTTCAGTGGGATCTGTTGGACAAGTGGTCCGGATCGCATCTTCAGATGCATCGGCTGATAACCCTGTCTCCAAGGACCAGGGTGTCGCTGTTGTGGTGGCTGCAGAGTGCTCATCTTCTAGAGGGCCGCAGATTCGGCATACAGGACTGGGTCCTGGTGACCACGGATTCCAGCCTTCGAGGTTGGGGGGCAGTCACACAGGGAAGAAACTTCCAAGGACTATGGACGAGTCAGGAGACTTCCCTACACATAAATATTCTGGAACTAAGGGCCATTTACAATGCCCTAAGTCAGGCAAGACCCCTGCTTCAACACCAGCCGGTGCTGATCCAGTCAGACAACATCACGGCGGTCGCCCATGTAAACCGTCAGGGCGGCACAAGAAGCAGGATGGCGATGGCAGAAGCCACAAGGATTCTCCGATGGGCGGAAAATCATGTGTTAGCACTGTCAGCAGTGTTCATTCCGGGAGTGGACAACTGGGAAGCAGACTTTCTCAGCAGGCACGACCTCCACCCGGGAGAGTGGGGACTTCATCCAGAAGTCTTCCAAATGATTGTACACCGTTGGGAAAGGCCACAGGTGGACATGATGGCATCCCGCCTCAACAAAAAGCTAAAAAGATATTGCGCCAGGTCAAGGGACCCTCAGGCGATAGCTGTGGACGCTCTAGTGACACCGTGGGTGTACCAGTCGGTTTATGTGTTCCATCCTCTGCCTATCATACCCAAGGTACTGAGAATAATAAGAAGGAGAGGAGTAAGAACTATACTTGGGGTTCCGGATTGGCCAAGAAGAGGTTGGTACCCAGAACTTCAAGAAATGATCTCAGAGGACCCATGGCCTCTGCCGCTCAGACAGGACCTGCTGCAGCAGGGTCCCTGTCTGTTACAAGACTTACCGCGGCTGCGTTTGGCGGCATGGCGGTTGAACACCGGATCCTAAAAGAAAAGGGCATTCCGGAGGAAGTCATTCCTACGCTGATTAAAGCTAGGAAAGATGTGACCATAAGACATTATCACCGCATATGGCGAAAAATGTTGCTTGGTGTGAGGCCAGGAAGGCCCCAACGGAGGAATTTCAGCTCGGTCGATTTCTGCACTTCCTACAGTCAGGAGTGACTATGGGCCTAAAATTGGGTTCCATTAAGGTCCAGATCTCGGCTCTGTCGATTTTCTTCCAAAAAGAACTGGCTTCACTGCCTGAAGTTCAGACTTTTGTTAAAGGAGTGCTGCATATTCAGCACCCTTTTGTGCCTCCAGTGGCACCGTGGGATCTCAACGTGGTGTTGGATTTCCTAAAGTCGCATTGGTTTGAGCCACTTAAAACCGTGGAGCTAAAATACCTCACGTGGAAAGTGGTCATGCTGTTGGCCTTGGCGTCGGCCAGGCGTGTATCAGAATTGGCGGCTTTGTCTTGTAAAAGCCCTTATCTGATTTTTCATATGGATAGGGCGGAATTGAGGACTTGTTCCCAATTCCTTCCTAAGGTGGTTTCAGCTTTTCATGTGAACCAACCTATTGTGGTGCCTGCGGCTACTCGGGACTTGGAGGATTCCAAGTTACTGGACGTAGTCAGGGCCCTGAAAATATATGTTTCCAGGACGGCTGGAGTCAAGAAAACTGACTCGCTATTTATCCTGTATCCCTACAAGCTGGGTGCTCCTGCTTCTTAACAGACTATTGCTCGCTGGATCTGTAGCACGATTCAACTTGCACATTCTGCGGCTGGACTGCCGCATCCTAAATCTGTAAAAGCCCATTCCACGAGGAAAGTGGGCTCTTCTTGTGGCTTGCCGAGCTGCTACTTGGTCGGGTTCAAACACATTTGCAAAATTCTACAAGTTTGATACCCTGGCTGAGGAGGACCTTGAGTTTGCTCATTCGGTGCTGCAGAGTCATCCGCACTCTCCCGCCCGTTTGGGAGCTTTGGTATAATCCCCATGGTCCTTACGGAGTTCCCAGCATCCACTAGGACGTCAGAGAAAATAAGAACTTACTCACCGGTAATTCTATTTCTCGTAGTCCGTAGTGGATGCTGGGCGCCCATCCCAAGTGCGGATTGTCTGCAATACTTGTATATAGTTATTGCCTAACTAAAGGGTTATTGTTATGAGCCATCTGTTCGTGAGGCTCAGTTGTTGTTCATACTGTTAACTGGATATAGTATCACGAGTTGTACGGTGTGATTGGTGTGGCTGGTATGAGTCTTACCCGGGATTCCAAATCCCTTCCTTATTGTGTCAACTCTTCCGGGCACAGTTTCCTTAACTGAGGTTTGGAGGAGGGGCATAGAGGGAGGAGCCAGTGCACACCAGGTAGTCCTAATTCTTTCTTAGAGCGCCCAGTCTCCTTCGGAGCCCGCTATTCCCCATGGTCCTTACGGAGTTCCCAGCATCCACTGCGGACTACGAGAAATAGAATTACCGGTGAGTAAATTCTTATTTTTACTGTCACAGTGTGTGTGTTGTGTTTTTATTTGGGTATTTTTTTGTTGTAGAACTACAGGTACCAGCGGGACCGTTATTCCCCGCATGCTGGTACTTGAGGTTCTACAAGTACCAGCAAGTGGGGGAGGCTTGCTGGGCCTTGTAGTTTCACAACAAAAAACAATATTCTTTTTTTTACACACTTATGGCTATCAGCCCGGCACCCACCGCCCAGGAATACTGGGGACAGCCTCAGGCTTCACCCCTGGACCTTGGCTGCCTGGATGGAGGACCCCATGATTTAAGGGGTCCCCACTCCTCCAGGGAACCCTGGCCAGGGGTGACTAGTTGGGGGGGTAATGCCACAGCCGCAGGGACCTACATAAATGTATCCCCCGACTGTGGCATTATGTCCCTGGCTAGTGGAGCCCGGTGCTGGTTTTAAAAATACGGGGGACCCCTACATCTTTTGTCCCCTGTATTTTTGGAACCAGGACTGGACTAAGAGCCCGGTGCTGGTTGTCTAAATACGGGGAACCCCTGTCCAATTTTCCCCCGGTATTTAAACAACCAGGACCGGCTCAAAGAGCCCGAGGCTGGTTATGCTTAGGAGGGGGGATCCCACGCATTTCTTTTTTTTTACATTTTACCCATTCACACTCTTTTCCACAGATAAGCATGCACGGATCTCACTGATCCATGCATGACTATCACAACACGCCAGCAAAAAGCAGGTCTATTTGAAAGCTCAATTTGTTTACGAATTCCATACTTTCCCGGCAGTGTTTGGCTATTGTCGGCAGTGATTGAGAATACAACTTCTTAGTAAATTACCGAGTTCTATTAAATAACAGCCGTGTTTGACCGATGGTCTATTGATTCGTATTTGTGTGGTCGGCAGTGTATCTCAATACGAATAGCCCCAACACTGCTGAGATTTGTGTTTAGTAAATTCCCGAGATCACACTTAGAAAAAAAAAGCCAACTCGAATGAAATCGGGACCTTAGTAAATATACCCCAGTCCGTCCAGTTTGGCCAGAGGGGGGGAGGGACCACGATCCCCCGCTTCTCCCCTGTTCTGTCACTCTCTCTCTCTCCCGACCTCGGATTCCTGTTCAGGCTGCTCTTGTTACCGGCGATCCCCGCAGTTCTAGGCCCAGGTCCATGTAAATAAATACCAATATAATTGTCATTCACTGTCTGTTCCCATCACCCTTTACTTCTCTCTTTTACATTCTCACCCGCTGCTACTGCTGTTACCCTTTCCCTGGCATCACCCTCTCCCAGTCACCCACTACAGCCACCCTTTCCCCGGTGTCACCCACTGCTGTCACCCTCTCCCTGGCATCACCCACTGCTGTCACCCTCTCCCTGGCATCACCCTTTGCTGCTACCTTCTCCCTGACGTCACCCTCCCCATCACCCTCTCCATGGCATCACCCATTGCTGCCACCCTCTCCCTGGCATCACCCACTGCTGTCACTCTCTCCCTGGCATCACCCTCCCCATCACCTTCTTCCTGGTATTACCCACTGCTGTCACCCTCTCTCTGGGGACCCTCTCCCTGGCGTCACGCTCTTCCTGGCATCACGCTTTTCCTGTCACTCACTCCCTGTCACCCACTGCTGTCACCCTCTCTCTGACGTCACCCTCTCCCTGTCACCCACTGCGGGCTATTTTGTTGTCCAGTACTTCTATTAACTTAATAGCGCCGCATTCACGGTGCTATTAAGTTAATGGAAGCCCTGGACAACAAAATTGCATTCATGTCCTCCTCCCACACCCTTCCCAGTCCCAAACACTAATTTTTATTTATTTTTCTATAAAAATGTACAATATATCACAAGTATGATGAGCAGGCAGGCAGCGGGCATTGGCGGTAGGGGTCATCGGCAGGATTCGGCGGACATTATGGCTGCAGTGCCTCACCAGCCACTGACCTCGCCGCACGCCACTGCTATTATGCAATCTATTTTTATTGAGGAAATAAGGAAGTACATTCCAAAGCATGAACAAAAAGATAAACAGCTTGACAATAAAAAAAGATGGGAGGTGACCTTGCACCACGTTGTGAGTAGCCAGGAAAAAAGGGAAATATAAACATGTACACACCGTGAAACATGGCACAACAAAAGTACAAACCCATTATATGGTTAGCAGAGCCAAAGGCATACGGTATCCGGACTCTAGGTCGACACCCATTAGGTCGACACCCATTGGTTGACAGTGGATATGTTGACACTAGAAATACTGTAGGTCGACACGGCCATTAGGTCAACATCAACAATGTCCACATGAAAAAAGGTCGACATGAGGTTTTTTTTCCACAAATTTTTTTTGGGGACTTTTTCATACTTTACGATCCACGTGGACTCCGATTGGGAACGGTAATCTTGCCCACAGCATGGCAAATGAAGCGAGCCATGCAAGGGGACACGGTGCACTAATTGGGGTTCCCAGTCACTTGATGGAGAAAACGGCCCCCCCCCCCAAAAAAAATCGCACGTCGACCTTTTTTCATGTCGACCTTGTTGATGTTGACCTAATGGCAGTGTTGACCAATTTCTAGTGTCGACCTAGCCACTGTCGACCAATGGGTGTCGGCCTAATGGGTGTCGACCCTGAGTCCCATACCTAGGCATACATATTGTCACATAAAATCAAAGTACTTCAATTAGGAAGAGAAGGGTGAAATAGAGAGAGGTCGGGAAAAAAGGTATGAACGGAAAAGACAGAGAAAAGAAGAAAGAGAGTAGTGACCTAGACCAGGAAAGTCTCTATATAAAAAGCCATCATAAAAACTCCCTTAGGATATAGTCACCGAACCCATATCTCTCGTTGAGGAAACATACTCTTTATAAGTCGACGAAGATTTATAGTTCAGCCAGCGAAGCCATATGGCAATAAAATCAGACGGCTTATTTCTAGAGGCCAGGAGGATATCATCCATAGCCATATAGAAATCATATAGAAATCGATTCTAGTGAACCATAGTCTCTGGGTAGGAGGGGTAGTACATCTCCAAAGGGTGGGTATAACCGCACAGGCAGCATTACTCAGGTGGCAAAGCAAGGAGACTTTTTAACTTGACGACAAAAGTGTTGTGTGGGCCAACAGCCAAAAGCCAGGGGTAGTAAGAACAGGAGCCTTAAGTATATCCTGGGAAGTAACTATGACAGAGTCCCAGAAGGGTCGAAGTAAGGGGCAGTCCCACCAAATATGTAACAGAGTACCAATAGCTTTTTGACATCTCCAACATTTATCAGACACAGTGGGATGCATAGTATGTAAACAAGAGGGATGTCTATACCAACGCGTTAATATTTTATATTGAGTTTCCCTCACCTGTATACAAATAGAGCTACTATGAGCTTTAAGGAATATTGCTTCCCATTCTTTGTCCGAGAGGGAAATACCCAAATCTTTTTCCCAAGCTGAGACAAATAGGAGAGGTGTCTGAGAGGCGGTAAACTGTAATAGCTTATACAAGGTGGAAATCATGTGGGTTGGGCAGTTAAGAGCAACACAAAGTCTTTAAAATGGTGTCAATTCTCTAGATGCATGGGAGGCCCTATCACTCGAGTTCAAAAAGTGTCTGACCTGAAGGTATTTCCAAAAGTCAGAATGTGGAATATTCCATTTTGTTCTAACGTCTGAAAATTGTTTAACTCCCGATGGGAACGTCAGCTGGCCAACCCTGAAGAGTCCCTCTTTTGCCCATGTACGAGAAAGAGTGAATCCCGGCGCAAAGTCTGCATTACCTAGGAAAGAAGTCAAAGGGCCAAAGATAGAAGAAATATTGGGCCATCTATGCGACGTCTTCCAGAAAGAGAAAGTAGGAGAAATAGTTGGATGAGCAGGGGAAGGCTTAGGGAGTGTGGGGAGCCAAGGAAAACTTTCCGGGTATTGTTGCATATATAGAGCTTCCAACTCCACCCACCATTTAGATTCCCGACTCCTGGTCCAGTCCAAGATTCTATTGAGCAAAATGGCATGATAATATGTCTTCATATCAGGTAATTGAAAACCCCCCTTGCCAAAAAGGTCTCGTAATAACATGATGGCTTATCCGGGTCCTTTTAAGAAACCATATAAATTTTCGTATCAGCAATTGTGTGGACCGGAACCAGGAATCTGGAACCCCAATCGGTAGAGTCTAAAGGACATACAGCAGTTTAGGAAGAGTATTCATCTTGACTACATTTATCCTACCCAGCCAAGAAAGTTGCTTAAAATGCCATTTACTGTAATCAGCCCTCATTGTCTGAAGGAGGGGGGGGATTATTCAGGGGAATTAAACGAGTCAAGCCTCTAGGTAATTGAACGCCAAGATACATAATATGGGAAGATTTCCATACAAAGGGGAAAGAGATTTTAAGTTCATGGATCACAGAGGGGGAGGCAAAGATCTTTAAAGCACATGTTTTGACATATTTACTTTGAAATTAGAGAGTTTGCTAAAAACATTCAATACAGTCATAAAATGAGGAAGAGAAGAGACTGGGGACGAGATTATCACTAACGGATCATCTGCAAACAGCACTAGTTATGTTCCTTGTCTCCTATGTGAAGGCCAGAGATATTATCATTAGACCGAATAGCCCAAGCTAGGGCTTCAATATACAGAACAAAAATTATGGGGGAAAGGAGGCATCCCTACCTAGTACCATTACTGATGGGAAAGGATTCAGAAAAGGAACTGTTTACTCGGACTCGAGCTGTCGGAAGGGTATAAAGAGCTATAATCCTATGGAGAGCCCATAGACCCAACCCGATGTGCTCCAATACCGACCTCATGAAGCCCCATCCAACTCTGTCGAATGTGTTTTCTGCATCAGTAGACAATTAAATAGTAGGGATTCCACTATGAGAAGCCAAGTGGATCAAATTTAAAACCTTAGTTGTATTATCCTTTGCCTGACGACTGGGGACAAAACCCACTTGATCATTGCGAATGAGGGAGGGAAGACAGGCGTTCAACCTATTCGCCATCAACTTTGCAAACAGTTTGACATCGACGTTGAGGCGCGATATGGGTCTATAACTGGAGCACACCAAGAGGTCCTTGCCCTGTTTAGGGATCACAGTGATGTGATCTTCTAGGGATTGCTGAGAAAAGTGTGTGTCTGCAGAACTAGAGTTAAAAGCCTGAAGGAGTTGAGGGGCCAGTGTATCTTTGAACATTTTATAATAAAGAACCGAGAATCCATCAGGGCCAGGACTTTTGCATGAGGAGACTGAGGCATGTTCCACCTCTTGCAAAGTAAAGGGCCTTTCCAGTGTATCACTATCAGAGGTAGGGAGAATAGGGAAGGAGACCCTTTTCAGGTAGGTCTTCATACGAAGGGTTTCTGAAAGAAGGCTAGGGTTTGAAGTGGAATTACCAAGGTTGTAGAGGGTGGAATAATATTGTTTAAAACAGACCGCTATGTCAGGGGTTTTAAAGCATAAGCAGCCTGTACTATCCTTCATAGCCCCAATACACGAGGCCACTCTTTGGGCTCATAATGCCTGAGCCAAAAGATGACCAGGCTTATTCCCCCATTGATAATACCTAGAATGACACCTGCGGAGAGAAAGCCTGGTACCATCAGGATTTTATTCAACTGCGCTCTAGCATCTGATAACATTATGTAGTCAACTTTGGACAGTGAGGATTTATGCTGAGTCTCAAGAGAGTGAATTTTTTTGTAGCAAATCGGCAATGTGAGTCGTTCTTTGTTTCTTCATAAAGGAGCCCAGCTGGGTAAATTTGTCTCGTAAAGTACACTTATGTGCCTCCCATAAAATTACTTTAGATACGTCACCAGTATCGTTAATGGCAAAATATTCAGATAGTGTCCTTTCAATCTCTCTTTTACAATAGAGATTCATTAAGATGCCAGGTCCAATGACCCAGGGAGGGAAGTTTAACCGACAGTGTCATTACAAACCACTCCAGACCACGGTATGGAGCCTATAGATGATTCAACTAATGAGGGAAGGTGCCTATGGCTCAAAAACAGGTAATCTAAATGCGAATAAGCTTGGTGAGGGTTGGAGAAAGAGAATAGTCATGAGCAGAAGGGTGAAGGACCATCCAAGAATAGGCCAACTGAAGGTCATGGAAAAGTCTCCTAACCTGACGATATGCCCGCTGAGAAGCTCTAGGGATATTAGAAGAGGGGTCAAGGGAGGGATCCATTGCCCAATTCAAATCACCGCCCAGCATCACTATGCCCAAAAGGAGAGACTCTAAAGGGGGAAGACAGGATTGAAAAAAGGATGCCTGGCCTTGATTAGGGGTATATATCACTAGAAAGGTATAGGAGCACAAAAAAAAAAATCTTGCAATTAACCACAAGCACTTTGGCAGGGACTGGTTTATGTATTGAAACATCAGAAACCGGGAGGTTCCTAGAAGTGAACAAAGAACAAGAATAACATCAACAAGAAAAAAACCTGCATTGGGGAGACTGAGACCCAAAGGAATCAGAAACCCAAAAGGCACCATAGCAGCTGGTGGGAGTGGGGCCAGGGAGTCACTAGTTAGGGCAAACCAAAGGCCTAGTGGCCAATTAGCAACAGTGTAATCATAAAGGAAGGCATAAATCGCAACATAAACAAGCAGAACATTCAAAACACAGCATAAGTGGTGGAAAATCTATAGGGCCTCAGCACGAAAGGACCAGAAATACAAACTTACAAATATATCAAACATTGAGGCCATAGTAGAAATAGCAATGAGGTAGGTCTCACCAGTGTGAAACGTTGTGGAAGTCAGGTATTGCTGACACAGGAAATCTGACATTAAGGTAACATTTGAGTCCTGACAGGTCACGAATGATGGGGACCCCTTAGGCCCATGGCCACGAACCTCATGCCCTTGGGATCCTGCAGCCAGGGGTTGAGGAAGCTGTAAATCCGGTGTGGCGAATTCCCAGTTGGGTAATGCAATTTTGGGCAGACCAAGTCCAGAGCAGAACAATGGCAGATCAGAAAAGGAGTTTAGAGAATGAATCTTCCCAGACGATGAAAGCCCCAACGATACTTCAGCTGACGTTTTCTAAGCTCATCTGTCAGTGGCTTAAGAGCTTTCCGCTGCTGAAGGGTATGCCAGGACAGATCCTGATATATGTAGATCATAAAGCCATTAAAGTAGACTCCATCCAACTGCCGGAACTTGCGCATGATGTCCTCTTTTTGGGAGTAATAATGCAGTCAACAGATGATGTTCCAAGGGTGGTCAGTCGGAGGTCCCAGAGGCTGAAGAGCCCTATGGGCTCTATCAAACATTATAGTATAATTCGAATCATTACCCAAGAGCAAGACCTTGTTAAAGGTCTTGGTGAGGGTGTCCACCAGGCCCGATTGAGGGACATCCTCCGGCAGACCCCGAACATGGATGTTGTTCCTCCTCCCCCGATTATAGAGATCCATCAGAAGGCCTTGCAGCAATTTAATTTCGGCCGATTGAGCGGCGATAGTGTCTTAAAGGGATCGTAGAAACCCACCAGTCGAGTCTTGACAGTCATCTAGGGTGGACACTCTATCAGAAAGCTGGAAAACATCATGTCTGATTGTGGTCAGTTTGCGTCTAATAGTGTCCCGAAGATCTTGTGTAGTGGGGAGAATCGTCATAAAATTTAGAATGTCTCGAATATCGCCATCTCCCTTAGGGAGGGGGCTATCCACTTCAGCTAGTGAGAAGGATATGGGAGTATCTGATGGGGAGGAGGATGGGCTGGAGGCTAGGGGGTCCACCTTAGGTCTGGACGGAGTGGGCTGTAGAAATGGCCTCATATCTGCCTGGGACATGGCTTCTTTCGGAAGAGGTGTGTTAAGCTTTTGGGAAGCTTTTTTTATTCCTGACCATTATGCGTATATAGAGAGTTGAATGGAGATTCAGATAGGTCAGGATGAATAGCAGTGACTTGTTTACATAGTACACTAACAAGGAAGGGCCTCTAACATAGTGACTCCCAGTGGAATGGCATTAGCAAGCCATCAAGTAGCTATGGACAGCATCACCAGGACCAGATTTCCATCCGTGCATCCTGCTTCGAAGGGACATGTGTAGTTGAACGAGCCAATTCACATTGGCGTCCACCCAGCAATAGCTCTTATCTGGATACAGACGTGAAATATTCTCAGTGAAATATTGCTAAATATCTGAGAACAAAGTACTGGGTTCAGTACATTAGAGTGGACACCAGGGGGAGCTCTGACACAGAAATCACAGCACACTGTAAGGTATAAGGGAGCAATAAAATATTTAGGGAAATCAATGTGGGAGATTGTAATCCCTAAACCTCTGGGCTAAATCCAGGAGGACTATGCAAAGGGCCAGAGAGATTATTAACAGTATTTTAGTTTCTCCAAAAGCTCCAGAGTAAGGAGCTCATGTGTTTGGAGAGAGAGAGCCAGTAGCTAGGCAATGGGCTATGGCAATCAGAGCTCTAAATGCAGGAAATGGTGTGTAGGGAGGAATAAGCCTCATAACAATGCATTAGGGATACAGTGGATTACAGGAAATTACATCCTGCAGGCTACCATCCATTCATTCCAGAGAGCTACAGAGTCTCACCTCTGCAGCCCTCCAAGATGGCCGACAGAGGAAAGCTCCAGCAGTGGCGGCAGCTGAACAGCCGGCATCTCTTGATGCTGCATGGGACAAGCAGGCATTGCTGCTGACCTCCTCGCCAGCAGGAGCCATGTACAGGACACCAGGGTTTCAGGTAAGTGCCATCACAGACACAGGAGGTCGCGCACCCTCTGGACCTCTGCCACGCTGCGACTACAGCTGGGAGGCACACTCCAGGACCCAGACTGCAGAGGGGAGGCGATTCCCGACACTCGCTACCTCAGGGCACACAGGCAGGCAGAGGGGCCCTTCAGAATCGTCCAATTACCCTGGGGAGGATAGTAAAGGTCTCTTTGTGGGAGTTGGAGCAGGAGCACTAAGAAGACACGTTCGTCCTGCTCCTGGTATTAATATTAATATTAGTTGGGTATTAGTATCAGTTGTGGGGTCCTGATCTAGCTTGTAATTGCTCCCATGATCCAAGGAATCCCAAACAAAGGGACATGTATCAAGCCTGTGCTAGATAAATGACAGATAGACGCTGATGAGTTATCTTGCGCAACCTCTCCAATTTTATCTCTCTCCAAGGCTTGCTGAATTTCCCCCGTTAAATCTCCCCCGTTGTTATTCTTTAGGGCAACATAGGTGGAGGCTGCTATTTTGGGTCTGTGACCTTTTAACCTCAATAAAATTCCATTACAGTAATTTCCAGTCAGTTTTGACCACCTCACAATATTGTTTTCACCAGTATTAGCCAAAGACTGCAACAAGCTGGTTGGTTACTAAGTGACAGAGCAATGGCACAACCACATGGCAGTTTATAACAGTATGAAACATTGCCACAGTGTACTGGAGTACAATGCACATAACAGTGCACACAATAGATCTATATATTTTCTTTTTTTAACTAGAAGCTCGGTTCAAACTGCATGGAGTCACAGGGCTTCGAACAAAGGGCACTAGGGTAAAGCACACCAAACTGTACAATCTACATATATGCACTAGGGTAAAGCACACCAAACAGTACATATATATATATATTGTCGTGAGAGTGGAGGTCTCTCATCTGATTTGTTTACATTCTGGTGGAATCAGCTCCCTCCAAGGAAGAAGAAAACAAGACCTGCACATTCTGCAGCTGCAGTAGAGATTGGAAACTCCAGGTTTCATGGGTTGCCCATATTCAGCAGGAACTCATCACTGAGAAACAAAGAGTTTAAAACTCTCATTCACCCAGAGTTCTGAGTGCTGATGTCTGTTAGAGGCCTGGAGTAGGGTAAAGTTTGTAGGGCCAGGGATTGTGGACATTGGCTATGCCAGGAGAGCATAGCAAGTGTGGCTACAAGCCACTGCAGCGGACTGACTGCTGAGTACAAGGAGTGCTAAGACATTTTATGTTTGTTTATTTTCAGTTATGTACCTGTGTGACCAGGCCTAAGCTTGTGTATGCTGTGCACAGTGTCTGATAACAGTAAAATACATTGGACCTTATTCAGAAATTAACGCAAATTGCTGCATCAGCAGCCACATCTGCGTTCATCTCCTCACATGCTGGGGGCTGCCCAGCACAGGGCAAGGCTGCCCTGCATGCGTGAGGCCTCGTCCCGATGCATCCGCAATTAGATTGCGAATGCATTAGAACTAAGGTTGACCCCTGGCAGCCCAGCCTGGCTGCGCTGTCAGGCGGTCTGCTGTCATTTTTTTTCTGGAGCAGTTGCGTGTGCCCCGAAAACAGTCCAGGTCTTCTCCTGTTTAGAAATGCCCCATTCCCCCAATGCCACAATGACGCCCCCCAATGGCTGCCTCTGTCAATCACACTGCTGCCACATCCTTCCTGGATGCGGCAATGTGTAAGGTCACGTGCGCGCACCGGCCACGTACTACTTTTGGCCTAAGCTGTAGAAATCACAGGGAAAATGGTGCCTGTGACATTTTCCTGGAGAGGTATACTGTAGACACAGAGCCAGAGTCTTCCCAGCACGAGTTGGTACGAGAGGGTAGGCCTGCACAGAGATACAAGGTTATGGATGTAAAAATAAAATAAAATACAATTTTTGGAGGTCATGTCTGTAATGATTATCATTAATGAGGTTAGGGGTTCGATTTCCACCATGGCCATAACTGTGTGGAGTTTTTATATTCTCCCCGAGCTTGCGTGGGTTTCCTCCAGGTACTCCGGTTTCCTCCCTCCAATCCAAAAATATACTGGTAGGTTAATTGGCACCCAAAAATATTAACCCAGGCGTGAATGTGTGTGCAAGTACATATGGTAGGGAATATAGGGGCCGATTCAGACCTGATCTCTAGGCTGCGTTTTCTCACAGCCTGCGATCAGATCTGAACTGCGCATGCGTATGCACCACAATGCGCAAGCACGACGGACCGCAGCAACGGGGATCGCCAGTCAGCGACGGGATGGTGCAAAAGTTCCGAACGCACGGCTTATCGCAAGGAGTTTAACAGGAAGAGAGCGTTTGTGGGTGGCAACTGACCGTTTTCAGGGAGTGGTTGGAAAAACGCAGGCGTGCCCAAGCATTTGTAGGGAGGGTTCCTGACGTCAATTCCGGTCCCGGACAGGCTGATGTGATCGCAGCGGCTGAGTAAGTCCTGGGCTGCGCAGAGACTGCACAAAATCTGTTTGTACAGCCCTACTACACATGCATTCGCACACTTGCACAGCTAAAATAGACTCCCCACATAGGTGGCACTATCCGATCGCAGGGCTGCAAAAAACGATGCCAAGCGATCAGGTTTGAATTACCCCCTAGATTGTAAGCTCCACTGGGGCAGAGACTGATGAAAATGGCCAAATATTCTCTGCAAGGCGCTGCGGAATATGTGTGCGCTATATAAATAACTGGTAGTAATAATAGATGTCATCTGGCTCTAATAAAATGCTACATGATCTCTAAAGAGCTTAGTTTGTCAATAAGGTAATCAAAGGTTTCATATTTATTCTGGTGGGGAGAAGTTTATTGGCAGTTTAGACAGCACTAGGCTGTGAATGATTTCCTGCCTCACCCCCGTATGTTGTGTAGCCATTTGTACAGCCTTCTTGCAGAGATATGCTCTGAGAGGGCACCACCTTGTGGTGGGGTATGTGGCATTAGACTTATTTCCAGTTATAGAGACTTTAGTGGGCTGAGTTGCACACAAACCACCGGCTATATGTAGATAGTACATGGAAATAGATGTGGACCTTGCCCTGTATACAATGCATTGATGAGGTTGCACAGCCTCCATTCATACATTGGTGAAAGCAGGGCCGGCTCTAACATGGGCAGCTGCCTAGGGTGCTAGGATCTTGGGGGGCAGCCCTGAGTCTGCTTATAACAAAATTAAGGCAAACTGTGAGAGACACATCATTGATAAACTTAATGCAGACGGCTGCTGCTGAACTTCTAAGATGCTATCTCCGCACTTTCACCTGAGGCTGGAAAGTGGGTATTGGTGTTTGGGTTGGGTGCCGAGAAACCTTGCATCGGCCCTGGGTGAAATTAGCCGTCGTCGCTATCAGTGCACATTTAGATATCCGTCAAAAATCAAACAGGTCACCAGCCGCAATTCTGACTACACACCCATGACACGCCCTCAGAACAATTAGCCTACTGTTACAGGTGGGTTAAGTTCGCAGAGACCCAGATGGGTGGATTCCCAGAAAAGTACTTCAACAAACAACTTGAATATATAAAAACAGTGTATGAATTTATTGTATACTTTGCTAAGGTTATTGTTCAATTCAGCAGATGTTCAATACTGTAATCACATTAGCATACTCAGGAGCCTCGCCCTCTGCGTCTAGAGGCTGAGTTTTATTCAGAGCATCCTGCCACTTCTGCAGTCAGTGGTTCATTCAGGCTGTCCAGTCTGTTAAGGCTACTGACCCACCTGAAGGTCACATACTTATAGGGCTACTAAGCAGCCTCAGATGTGACAATCCCATAAAAGGGCATAATCCTAAAGATCACAAACTGAGTTACTGACCAACAGGATATATGATGCACAAAGGAATGTACAATGCTGTATGCAAAGTCCTGTTATTCACACTCATATAATGAACAGAATGAAGTTAAAAACACATATTGTGTATAGTCAGTATACAATCTGACATGTAATCTCTTCAGTATATTTATTCATTCTGTTCTTTGTATTAGGTGCCAAAACTGCCTGAAAGCATCAGTTTAATATAATAGTGAAACTTATATTTTTGTATCACTCCTGACACTTACATGCACATGTCCAGATGCCTCCCCGTTCTATCCATTCAGCCCCAAGTGGAAATGTAACCGAGATACACTAGGTTTGTATGTGCAATAAGGTTGTCTATGCTTAGCCTAGGCGTGAACCCAAGATGAGCATAAGTGACTATGAGCAAGAACAGGTCCCTCCAAGTCATATGTATGACTTGGAGGGACCTGTTCTTGCTCATAGTCACTTATGCTCATCTTGGGTTCACGCCTAGGCTAAGCATAGACAACCTTATTGCACATACAAACCTTGTTCTACATTTTGCTATTTCCTCATCAGGAAATTAGTCTTAAGGCAGCAAGCCCACGTACACAGCCAGTGCTCGGGATCTTGGGACCCAAGGCAAAACTTCTGCTTGCTGCCCCTCCACCCCCCCCTGCCAATTACCTACTTCCCAGCCAGTAAGATGAAAGTGTGGAGGCTGCGTCTTATAAGTCTCTCTCCCACCTGACTGCATTGAGTACGACAAGGATGTACTGTATCTCTTAGAGACATTCTTACAGTAATTATGTGAGGAGCAGTAGACTCAAACCCCCCACACCCCAACAGACCCCCATGACACCAAACACATTGGTCAGGATGCATCAAGCATCGCAATTTGCATGTGATGCATCCTGCCACTCAAGTGACGCATGTGCCACAGGGATTGCTGGGAGGGATCCGGTTAGATCCCTCTCAGGGGGAAACATGGAAAGAAGCTCATAGGCTTCTATAGGGTAACCCCATCAAAAGATGTATCGCAAAGTGGTCAAACCTCTCAAAAATGCCATTTTTAGCTTTGCTGCATCCCAGCCCATTGTCTGTCTGCCAGACACACACACACACACACACACACACACACACACACACACAGCCAGGCTGATACGTTATGATATGGTGCGCTCTGTACCTGTCTCCTTCTGTGTACCAGTCTATGGGTGCATCCCCTAGTGCTAGACCTCTAGTGCCAGGAGTCACTCGGAGGCGGAGTCATATGATGTAGTTTCTGTTCCTCCATCTCAGTGAGAGAGTGAGGAGAGTGTGACACACAGAGACTGAGAGACAGAGTCCTGGTGTACAAGTGTGCAGAGCTGAGACTGGGAGCAGATCTCAGCTACAGAGACTCACAGTGTTCCAGTGCATGCATCATCTTCTCTACAGTGGGAGTCAGACTGCACGACTGTGCAGTCCTCCATGCTTCACCACCACCTGATAAGTACCACTACCTAATGCTGTTACCTTGTGTGATATATGGGCTCCTGTTTAACGCTATATGTGTTAAATCTCAGTCAGCTGCATAGGCGTGCGCAGCACATTTTATTAGGGGGTGCACGATTGGAGGGGCGTGTCTAGAATCGCCTACTGGGAGTGACTAACACCGCCTATTGGGAGATGGAGGGAGAGAGAGGAGCGGAGATGGAGAGAGAGAGAGAGAGACACAGAGAGGGGGAGATGGAGAGGTGGTAGACAGAGAGAGAGGGGGTAGACAGAGAGAGAGAAGGAGTAGACAGCGAGAGACAGGGGGAGATGGAGCGAAGGATAGAGAGAGTGGTGAAGAAGGAAGAAAGGTGCAGGGGAAGAGAGAGATACACAGAGGGGGAGAGAGAGAGAGGTGTGGAGACAGAGAGAGAGGGGTGGAGATGGAGAGAGAGGCAGAGGGGGGGGTCAGAGAGAGACACACACACACACACAGGAGATTTGAGAGGGAGAGCAGTGGAGAAGGAGAAACGGGGGCAGAGAGAAAGAAGCAGAGATGGAGAGACAGACAGACAGAGAGAGAGGGGGAGACACAGAGAGAGGCATAGAAGAGGAATTATATTAGGGAATAGGAGAGAGTGAGGGAGAGTGATAGGGGTGAAGAGGAAGGAAGAGTGGTGCAGGGGAACAGAGAGAGACATGAGATGGAGAGAGAGGGGCGTAGAGGGAGAGACAGAGAGAGAGAGAGAGAGAGAGAGAGGGTATAGACAGAGAGAGATAAAGAGAGGGAGAGGGGGGCAGAGAAAGAGACAGGGAAGTGGGAAATAGAGGCGGGGGGGGATAGATAGAGAGAGAGGGTGGTGGTGAAGAGAGAGATAGAGAGGGGCTGAGGGAGAAATAATGCACAAGAGAGAGAGGGCAGAGGGAGAGAGAGAGGATGGGGCAAGAGAGACTGGGAACTGAAGGGGAAAGAGAGAGAGAGAGAGAGAGAGAGAGAGAGAGAGAGAGAGGGGGGGCCGATGGAGAGACAAAGAGATGCTGAGCAGCACTTGAACAGATCTAGGATTGTGTTTCTCCTACCTGGACAATCAAGTTCTGCTACACATCATGATGGTCAGCACCTTTGCTTCCCTCCAATGGACGTTTTGGAGCTGGGGACATCAGGGCATGTGGAGAAGTATGAAAGGGGAGGAGCTGAAAGATCAACCCCTCCTCCCCCCTCCAGCTGGGGAGTCCCACAGAGGCAGCATTATGGAATATGGGGGAGTAGCTGAGAGAGCGGCCACTCCCCTCCCCTACGGCCAGCTAGTCCCACACAGGCATCATTATTGACTCTGGGGGGAGGGGCTGAGAGCGCGGCTCCTCCTCCCCCTCCCGGCCGGGACCCGAGCATTGCAGCGGCCGCGTTGGTGTACTTGCTGAAGACTCTGGGGGAGAGGTAGCGGGCGGCGCAGCGGCATAACATGAGTCAATGTGACTCATTGTAATGCTGGCGCTGTGGCAGGAACAGGAATGAGCAGCGTGCTGCAGACATTAGGGGGTGCCTGTGCGCACCAGGCACCCCCCGTGCGCACTCCAATGGTCACCTGTGTACACTAAATAAACCTCCGTTACTGTTTAAGTTACAAAGTGTGTGGACTGACGTCACTGCACCAGATAGCCCAGAACACTTTGCCAACAATACATAGGTACATTCTCTCAGACCCCCAGCCATCATGTGAAGGGAGAGGATGGGAGGATTACACAAGGCACATTGTCTGGCTGCTACACAGACAGTGGCTCTAAGCATTTCACGTGAAGGCAGAGTGGCGGGTGGATGTTACAGTGAGAACAGAGCACTCCAAAGCCTCCCTGCCCTCATGTGGCATGTGACTGTTGTTGCCATGGTAATCTATGACAACGTAGAAAATTTGAAGACTTCTCAATCATTAGTCTGAAGATACAAACGGAGGAGAAAGGGTATATTATCATTAAGGTTCTACTCATAGCCTGCCACTGTGATTTCTGTAAAAAAAAAAAGTACCTTATTTTTTTATCATTTGTTTGCTTTAGTATTATCCGTCCTATCCTGACAATGGTAGGGATTAAAATAAACAATTTGGGTCTCAAGACTCTACTTTCTCCTTTGTACACATCCCGTTGTCCTCTTTCTTTCATTGTTATTAACCGTGTATAGTTCCAGCGTATTATCCTCCTCTTCTCCATTTAATATGCAGTCACTTAGCGTTCCTTCTTCTTCTATACAGCTCAAGGGCTGATGTGTTACACCTGTGATTCTCCAACTATCAGCAGCGAATGTAACACAGAGACGAACTGCACAGCCCTCTCCCCGCGATTTGCTGTGTGTAAGACCATCACCACGTCTTCGGATGGAGGTAAGAGACCACTGATCAGCTCGTAGAAGTTTCCAATAACAGTAAGGGTCCCCGGTCTGCTTTACTTAGCGTGTGTTGGGGTCCGGGCCCTGCCTCTACACTGCAGGTCCGAGTTCTCTGGGTGGGGTATAGTGGAGACGTTGCCCGTAGCAACCGATAAGCTTGTAACTGTCATCTATCTAGCACAGGCTATAAACTGACAGGAGCTGTCGGTTACCATGGCCAACGTCTCCACTTCAACTATCTCCAAGGCTGGATACATCTCCCCCAGCACTGCCCAAAAAAGTAATTATTTCAATAATAAATTATTTTTAGCAGCAGATCTCTTTGGTTGCAGCTATCTTGTAGTATAAATACAGAGGTGCGAAAAAGTTTGTGATCTCTTTAGAGTATACTGAATTTCTACATAAATGTGACCTTTGCAAGTGTTTATGGGGGTCATTCCGAGTTGTTCGCTCGCAAGCTGCTTTTAGCAGCTTTGCACACGCTAAGCCGCCGCCTACTGGGAGTGAATCTTAGCTTCTCAAAATTGCGAACGAAAGATTCGCAATATTGCGAAAAGACTTCTCTGTGCAGTTTCTGAGTAGCTCGAGACTTACTCTTCCAGTGCGATCAGTTCAGTGCTTGTCGTTCCTGGTTTGACGTCACAAACACACCCAGCGTTCGCCCAGGCACTCCCCCGTTTCTCCAGCCACTCCCGCGTTTTTCCCAGAAACGGTAGCGTTTTTTCGCACACACCCATAAAACGGCCTGTTTCCGCCCAGAAACACCCACTTCCTGTCAATCACATTACGATCACCAGAACGAAGAAAAAACCTCGTAATGCCGTGAGTAAAATACCTAACTGCATAGCAAATTTACTTGGCGCAGTCGCACTGCGGGCATTGCGCATGCGCATTAGCGACTAATCGCTCCGTTGCGACAAAAAAATACAGAGCGAACAACTCGGAAAGACCCCCTTTATCTTCATCTAAGTGATAATAATATAGAAAACACAATAAACATAATAACGCACCAAAGGAAACTATTTCATTTATCTAATGATCAGGGCAATCCAACATAAAATGATTTGTTCAGAAAAAAAAGCATGTGAACCTCTAGTATTTGGTAACCTGTGTGACCGCCTTGGACAGCGATGCCTTCAGTGAAATGTTTTAGATAACGGTTAGTCAGCACGTCGGCTTGGAAGAATTTCAGCCCATTTGTTGTTGGATGTTGCATACCCGGCTTCAGATCCTGCCACCAATTTTCTGCTGGATCAGGGTCTGGAAATGTCTTCTCCTTCACCCATGACATTCTCCTGTACAATTTGCTAGTACAAGCCAGAACTCAGAGTCCCATTAATGATGGCCTGCCTGCAGTCCTGGTCCTGAGGCGGACAAAACTTCAGTGATACTGCCACAACCACTTCTCGCAGTTGATATAAGGTTCTTGTGTTAGAACTTAAAACACATTTTTTTTAAATACATAACATTTCTCATTTAAGCCAATCATTTCTATTGTAGACTCATCTGTCCAAAGGTGGGGGGTTAGGCACTGCTTCGGAGGGTTAGGGTTAGGCTGCGAGGAGGGAGGGTTAGGTTTAGGCAGCGGGGGTTAGGTTTAGGCACCTATAAGGGATAATTAGGGTTGGGCACCAAGGGGGAGGTTAGAGTTAGGCTGCCGGGACAGAGGGTTAGGGGGTTGGAGAGATGGAAGAACACCCCTTAATCACCCGTGTTGGCTTCATAACAATCGGGATTTATACTGCTCTCTCATGGTGGACTCATGGCATATTACTGTTTAAGGCCTGGTTTTTGGGGTGATATTTGTTGGACAGGCGCTCCTGAGAGCAATCTGGTGATGAATTTTCAACAATGGTGATGAATTTTCTCCATATGTACATAATCTGCCAGACAGTGAAATGGTGAAGACCAAAGTCTTAGTTATCTCATCCAGCCTGATGAGCTTTGACAACTTGTATCTGAGCTCCTCAGAAATCTCCTTTAAGGATTGAGGAATAGCATTACTTCTCACACCAGATCATATTTTGGTGGTGAAGACTCCAGCGTATGACAAAACCACCCAAACTCCCACCAGTCTGTCATCTCATTTATTGCCACTCCTGACATAGCTGACAACCCTAGAGGTTCCCACCTGTTTCCGACAAAGAAATTTAATGCTGATTAAAAGTTCATATTTTTGTTGCATTATTTGATCTATTGGGATCTCTTTCCCTAAGTTCATGACTTAGACGAAGCCCTGAACACATTTGAGGTAATTTATGCAAAAATCCAAAAATTGCAAAAGGTTCACGAACTGTTCTATGGCTCTCTGGGTCTGATTCAGAGATGGAGGCAAATGCCGTTGCAGGTGCGGTCCTGTATACAGCGGTTGTGCAAAAATATGCAAATATCGCATGCCGCTGTTTTTTTATTTATTAAGGCACCCACTGGAAGCATCTCAGATCCGTCAGTTGTGTAGAAGGATGCAGCCATTGGACGCACATCAGTATGGAAGCAGACCTAATGGGGGTGCGGTCTGATGAGGGGGTGGGTTCTGTTGAGGGGGGCAGAGTCCCTCCTCATAGAGCCTGATTGTACAAAAGATGCACATATAATAAAAGGTGGCAGAGATAAAAGAACCCTTATCTTATATCAAGAGCAAGAGGCCAGTTAGGAATGGCTCAATGCATTTCGCTCTTCAGACACCATCAAGAGGTATAAAGGACAAAACGCGTTGTGCCATCCCAATCTGACCTCTTGCTCAAATCTTCCTGATATACTTTTATGATGGGACACCAGTGGTCAGTGATACCCTATCCATTTCTTTTACATTTTAAATGAAGCAACTTACCATTGCCATTTTATTTTGGGGTTAGCCGATGCCCCTGATGACAAAGGAGTGTCTGTCTGTCTGTCTGTCTGTCTGTCTGTCTGTCTGTCTATCTATCTATCTATCTATCTATCTATCTATCTATCTATCTATCTATCTATCTTTCTTTATATATCTGATCTATAATGGTCACACAATCAAAGTGACCAGGCAGAATTCTCTATCTGCCTCCCAACCTGTACCCAGATAGTGAATGGCTGCCAGCATGCTGATTGGTGGATGGAACTATCCACCAATCAGAGAGCTGACAGCCAGTCACTGTATGGTAGCATGTGGATAAATGGTGCCGGACTGCAGGAGGGGTACATTATGGGTTGTTTTTTTTCAATTGGTTCCCATGAATGGGTGGGTAAGTGCCCCCAGTACATTGCTTTGCCCAGGGCCTACAATGCTGTAAAAACAGCCTTGGTAATGGCCTCTGCTCTTATCCCACTCTGGTATAACCTGATGTATGCTGTATTTGTTGCAGGTTACCCATTCACAGATAAGCAAATCGTGATCCGGCAGTGTGCCCAGACTTGCATCCCTACCGGAGAGAACTGGATTGGAATCACCAAGAAAATTATTTGCTGCAACATAAATTTATGCAATCGCCAAGGGCTGAATGGCACCGCGGGCAGCGCGGGCAGCACAGGCAACACCGTCTGTACAGACGTCAGTGACAGCGGCACCGCAGTGGCAGTCAGCTTTCTCACCCTATCAAATTCCTTTTTGGTCGCTATAATCTACTCTGCATTGTAAGCGTCGGAAAGATGGATGAATTGAATACAATTGGCGTTACTCTGTGATTATTGCAGCGCACACAAACTCATCTGTGCACGTGAGCAAAGAACTGAGGCGTTAACTTACAACGTATCCAATTGTGTAGATCAGACCTCGTCGTATTATATGGTGTAAAACCTGGCCAGTCTCAATATATTTATATTGTATGTGTCTGATGCTCCAGTGTGTTCTGTTAGTGTACAATAAATTATACTGCTACTTACTGTATTCTGTGTGTCTGATTCCCCAGTACTGTATGTTCTATATGAGTAAATATATATATACTGGTACTGTCATTTAAGAACGTCGAATAATTTTCAGGAATAATTTTCTTCTGTATAAAACCTGTATGTCCCAACGTTTCTGAATCAAGAACAGGGATAAAATGAGCCCTACCTCACATCCTTCCTGGTCACATTGATAATGCACATTACGGGGCAATTCACTTATCTACGATATGAGGCGGGTGCGCACAACATGGATAAACTCATTAGAGCAATGTCGTCATTTTACTACGTCCCCCTATGTGGGTGCGAGGTACAGTGGGCGATATTGTGTCTGTGATGTGTCGGCATTACGAGCATTTTCGCACTAGTATGAAGACACACTGTCGCCAACGGGATTAATTGAATGCCCCCCCCCATAATTGCATGACCTTTGCTGCAGATTACAAAAACTACTCCCAAAACTAGATTTACTGTGCATTCTAAACTTCTGCAGAGCTTACGTCAGAGGCGTAACTCTGGGAGGAAATGGAGGCATCTGCCGCTGGGCTCCTGCTCTGAAGGGGGCACCTCTCCTCCCATTCTGTGACACCACTCAATTAAGTTAATTGATAGACTCCGCCAGTGGCGGAACTAGTGAGCGGTGGGCCCATGTGCGACAAAATGCTTTGCCCCCCCCCTCCCTCATCCCATCCAAGTCCACCCCCTCACCCCTGGAGAGGATCTTGTGAGGGGGACCTGCTCAGGGCCAGGGAAATGGATACCTAGCAACAGTGCCATAATTAGACATTTTAGCGCTGTGTGCAAGAAACGGCATCGGAGCCCCCCCCCCACTTCATGTGAAACAGGGGCGATGCGCGCCGTAGGTGTGCGCAAAAAAAATAGGGGTGTGGCTTCGTGGGGAAGGGGTGTGGTCAGAAAATAATGCCAATTCATATAACGGTAAACAGTAGTCTCCATTATTCAAATTACGCTGCATGGTAGCACCACTACACCAGGCAGAGCCCCTTTTACACCTTATGGCGGACAGATTCCCCTTTTTACACATTACGGCAGACAGCGTCCCATTTTTACACATTACGGCAGACAGCGTGCCCTTTTTACACATTACATCAGACAGAGTCCCCTTTTTTTACACATTACGGCAGACAGCGTCCCATTTTTACACATTACGGCAGACAGCATCCCCTTTTTACACATTACGGCAGACAGTGTCCCCTTTTTACACATTACGGCAGACAGCGTCCCCTTTTTACACATTACGGCAGACAGTGTCCCCTTTTTACACATTACGGCAGACAGCGTCCCCTTTTTACACATTACGGCAGACAGCGTGCCCTTTTTTATACATTACAGCAGACAGCGTTTCCCTTTTTACACCTTACGGCAGACAGCATGCCCTTTTTACACATTACATCAGACAGAGTCCCCTTTTTTTACACATTACGGCAGACAGCGTCCCATTTTTACACATTACGGCAGACAGCGTCCCCTTTTTACACATTACAGCAGACAGCGTCCCCTTTTTACACATTACGGCAGACAGCGTGCCCTTTTTTATACATTACAGCAGACAGCATTTCCCTTTTTACACATTACGGCAGACAGCATCCCCCTTTTTACACATTAAGGCAGACAGGATAGATAGATAGAATAGACATACAATAGACATAGTGACAGGGGCTTTATTGTGGGGGTATGATATGGTTACAGGGGCATAACTGTGGGAGTGTAATATGATGTCAGGGGAATTACTGTGCCGGCTAATTATGGTGCAAGGGGCATTACTTTGTGGAGTATAATATAGTGTTGCTCAGAATATGTGCATGTTAATAAGTTCACTAGCTCTCTACCTGCTTGGGGAGGGAGCTGCAAATTCTGTAACAATATTTAGGTAAAGTTAAGTGGCCCTTTCTGTGCATGTATGGGGCAGAGCCGTATTAAGGGGGAGGCTCAGGGGAAACATCACCCCGGGCCCCCCTTATCTCAGGAGCCCCCCGTGCCTGCCGTCAAGCACCAGCCATTTACCTGTTTTGTTTTTTCTTTTATAAATTTCAGCATTCGGAGGCACATACTTCCCTGGTGGACCAAATGTGTGAGACAGAGACAGAGACAGCCTTGTCTCCGGCCGGGACCACCCGCGGGCTCAATCGGAGCTATCGCACATAAAGCTTCTTAAAGAGAGCTCTGACCAGCAGAGCTCTCTGTACTGGATGCATTACAGACAGCAGAGGGAGCTAGTGAGCATGTGCAGCAGCACCTCCGCTCACATGGAGTGATTGCATTTCCTCCTCTCCTCTTCTTACTAGTTTAGTGCTGTGTGTATGTGTGTGCATGTATGATGTGTGTGTATGTATACTATGTGTGTGTTATGTGTATGTATGTATGTATGTATGTCTGCTGCGCATGCTCTGTAGATTCTGGCTCGGGGTAAGGTGGGTGTAGGTCTGCTGTGTGTGTGTTTATGGGTATGCTCTGTGTGTGTGTTGTGTGCATGTATGCAGTGTGTGTGTGTATGCATGTTATGTGTATATGTGCAGGTATGCTATGTTTTCTCTTTCTAATGGTATTTGCGCATGTGCAGAAGGACGCAGGGAATATATACAGTATATATATATATATATATATACATACACACACACATAGGCGTTTCTATGATGAATGCAGTGTGTGCGGTGCACCCATATAGTGTACTTACCACTCCGGAGTACTTTGGCGGTGGCCCTGCAGTGCGGTCACAAATTTACTTGGAAAATGGGCAGCCAATTCTGAGTGACTTGCGCATGTGCACTGGATGTGTCCCGGGAACAAGGCGCGGGCACCATGTTCCCGGAGACCTGCACATGCTCTGTAGATTCTGGCTCGGGGTAAGGTGGGTGTAGGGCGTTGCTGCAGTGGGTGGGAAGACCTGGTCCCTCTGCATGCTCAGATGCTGCTGGGTGAGGGATGAGCACTATAAGGCATATACCATAGTGAGCGGTCCTATGTGTTGACTGATGTCAGGGTACATGCCGTCGTGTTACCGATGTATCAATGTATCGCATTGTATGGATGTGTTGATGTGTCCTGGATTATTATATTTGGAATATAGCAACCCTAGCCCAAGTGAGCTCTGACGCCAGGACTCCAGTGCTTATTAGGTGAGTAATACACTCCTGTCTGTAATTACAATGTACAGTATATGACAAGTCAGCTCAGATTGCTGTGACCTGTATGGCTATAGCTTCACTATAACTACAACAGATGCAATAACCAATTGTATAGTCTGAATGAAACAATTGCCATGTGTGGGTGCATCACACTCAGCTGCCTCTGGTCTGCCGACTTCTATAGGATCATTTACTTATTGAAAAGTGGGAAAACGCGGCACAAATGTTCCCTGGTGCGCCTTATTTGCGCAATTGCCAGGAACTGCAATGGATTAATGGATCAAGACGATGCTGTCTGCGTAGAGAACATACATTTGCGATGTCCAGTACAGGATACGCAGGATCACTCTGACACTCCCCCCCCCCCCCCCACCCAGGATGCGCAGTGGAACTCCAAGGTCCTAAACACGGAAGTTCTCACAACGCAATGGACAGCTCTTATCGGAAGAGTTTTCTTTTGCAGTTTTGATCGCATTTCATGCTTACGCCGTTGCTAAATGCAGCTATGCATGCAGTCAGTGGCTGGAAATATAGTTCATGCAATATGCTGCATGATACGTTCTGCCCTTTGATTCTAACTGCTTCATTTTGGACTGTTTGTCTTTTGTGTAGTACTTGGCCTGTGAGACCTCGCCTGGCCTTTGGTTAGTTGACAGGTGTAGCCATATTGGTCAGGAACTAATGCAATGTGTACAAGACATGCGGCCATAATTACTCTCATGGACAGCGGGGCTGCTAAATGAGAAGACTGACAAATGGCCGACCTGCAGCACTGGTGTAATGGGTCCACTGGTGTATCTATAATGGGTGCAGTGTGTGTGGTGCACACGGGCCCCTGAGTCCAGTGGGGGCCCCCATCGCACACGCTGCACCCATTTTCTAAATACTCACCCCTCTGGAGTCCCACACCAATGTCCACATCAGTGTTAAAACTCTGTGAAAATGGCGCCGCGCCCGTTTTCACAGAGTTCTGCGCATGCGCAGTACAAAAATCACTGGGAAAATGGCCACCGTGCCATTTTCCCGGGGTTCTGCGCATGCACAGTAGAGTCTGAGCGCTCTAGTGCTCAGACTCCCAGCGCCGCCGGCAGAGAGGAGGGGGCCAGAATGGAGGAGGCTGCACCCCGGCCTCCTCCTCTCTTAAAGCGCCCCTGAATGGGCCTGTATTATAATGGACCTATCATTATTTATATATAACTTGGAACCAAGAGGGATATGTACTAAGCAGTGAAAACAGTGGGGAAGTGAGTCAGTGGAGAAGTCACTCATGGCAACCAATCAGCATTGATGTAACATTTATAATTTGCATACTATAAAAGTATACAGAGCAGCTGATTGGGCAACTTCGCCACTGGAAGTGGAAATTGTGAAGTGGGCGTGTGGGCGAGTGTGTATTGCGTGACCGGCGGTCAGGAGGACGCCAGTCAGCATACCGACGCTGGTATCCCAGCAGCGGAATGCCGCCGGAGAGGGGGGGGGGGGGTCGGGGTGAGCGCAACAGGCTTGCTGCGGTTGCCATGGGTTCTTTTCCCACTCTATGGGTGTGGTGGACACCCACGAGTGGGAATAGTCCCTGTTGGTCGGCATGCCAACCGTTGGGATAGAGAGGGTGCGGGATGTAGGGGAAGGTAATGTGACCGCCGGTCACATAACTTCTTCCCGCATGGACATATCAGGGGGCTTTACTTAGGCAGGCCAAAGGCCTGAGCTCCTGGATATTTCCATATCAAAACTTCAATATAATGACACAGTGACCTGTGCCCAGTTACCAGGGACACGGAGTCTCTGCCCGCCTAACATGCACCTCAGGCCTGAGGCCTGACTGTGCCCACGGGCCTAGTGCCTGAAAATAGGCAAGAAAACAACAAAAAACAGCGCTATCTTGTTTTTCTAATAATGTTGGACGGACACAGTATAGATAATATAAGTAGTAACATTTATCAAGAGAATTAAAATGGTGACAATGTTAAAAGGTAGGTATGAAGTAAAACAGTAAATGTTCTTGGACACACACACACACACACACACACACACACACACACACACGCACACGCACACACACACACACACACACACACACACACATATTGCAATTGGATCCCGGACTAGGCAATATGGAGTGTTGGCTCCAGTGGTAAATTTCTGCATAGCAAATTGCACGGAATTACCCAGAATTTCTGGATGACTGTCCCAGTTCTGTGCAAAAAGATGGGTAACATGAATCCACTAGGAAAGGGTGTAGCTACCATAGGTGCAGGGAGTGCAGCTGCTATGGGGCCCAGAGCTGAGAGGGGCCACCTTCCCTGTCACAGTTACATGTGTTATATACAGGGGTTCACTACGGTATGCCGGCGGTCGGGCTCCCGGCGACCAGCATACCGGCGCCGGGAGCCCGACCGCCGGCTTACCGACAGTGTGGCGAGCTCAAATGAGCGCCTTGCGGGCTCGCTGCGCTCGCCACGCTACGGGCACGGTGGCGCGCTCACGCTATTTTATTCTCCCTCCAGGGGGGTCGTAGACCCCCACGAGGGAGAATAAGTGTCGGTATGCCGGCTGTCGGGATCTCGTCGCCGGGATCCCGACAGCCGGCATACTGAAGACCACCCATATACAGGGTGTAGCTACCATAGGTGCAGGGAGTGCAGCTGCTATGGGGCCCAGAGCTGAGAGAGGCCACCTTCCCTGTCACAGTTACATGTGTTATATACAGGGGTGTAGCTACCATAGGTGCAGGCAGTGCAGCTGCTATGGGGCCCAGAGCTGAGAGGGGCCACCTTCCCTGTCACAGTTACATGTGTTATATACAGGGTGTAGCTACCATAGGTGCAGGGAGTGCAGCTGCTATGGGGCCCAGAACTGAGAGGAGCCCATCCTTCCTTGTCAAAGTCACATGTGTTATATAAATTTTTCGCCACTGAGTGGTACGTAGGGGTCCTTTCAAACTTTTCCTTGTGGCCTGGAATATATCTAGGTATGCCCCTGGACCTGCTCATTGTAGTGTGGTATAAAATTAACTGGAGGGCATTATAATGTTATATAATATGAACCGGGGCACTGTAATGAGGCACAATATGAACGGGGAGCACTATGTATCGTAATGTGAAATGGGTGTACTGTGCGGCATAATGTGTACTGGCAGATCTGAAATGTGACATACGGGGAACTTAACCACTACTACAATTCATAAAAGAAACTAGAGCACTAATATGGGGCATAACATTAACAACTGCTGCAGAGAAGTGTCTCTCTAGAAGCATTGGGACGGGGCCCCCTTCAAAATGTTGCTATAGGGCCCACAAAGTTCTGGCAGCCCCTACCACTAGGTATCCATATATCGCAGTTGATTTCCAGGTGGATAGGTGGAGAAAGTGCAGCAGCAGTCCAACACCGTATTGTGGTCAGTCCTTATCTGGATCCATGAATGGCCATAAGCTAGTGCAGTGGCCCAAGACTCTAAGTAGATAAAAGCTTATTTAAAGCGTTTCCCTTGGCAAGTGCACCCAGCTTCTTCAGAAGTGCCTGACAACCGCTGATGGTTATGCTGGCGGGTATATAGGAGCGGTGCAGCCTCGCAGCCAATCCTGAATACCAACATCAAAGTCATATTGTACAACAAAGTCATATTGTGATATGGTGCCCTTTCTTGCAGCGGGCAAGCCATGCGATCGCACAGGGCGCCAGCCGTGTCACTTTTTCTGCTGCAGGGTACACTGGGCTCCACAAGGATTAACATCGGGAGGTGTAGAGTAGGATCTTGATCCGAGGCACCAACAGGCTCAAAGCTTTTGACTGTTCCCAAGATGCACAGCGCCGCCTTCTCTATAACCCCGCCTCCATGCACAGGGAGCTCAGTTTCGTTAACCAGCCCAATGCAGTAGCAGGTACCAGAGATGACAACCGCTCGTAGCCAAGTACACCACACACTCACCACAGGAGAGGGTGTCAGTGGCTATGCCAATACTAACCCAAAGAATCTAAGTGCATCAGGGTGGGCGCCCTGTGGAGCCCAGTGTACCTTGCAGAAAGAGATTTATCAACGGTAAGTCTTACCATAAATCTCGTTTTCTGTTGCGGGGTACACTGGGCTCCACAAGGATTAACATCGGGGATGTCCTAAAGCAGTTTCTTATGGGAGGGGACGCACTGTAGCGGGTACAAGAACCCGGCGTCCATAGGAAGCATCCTGGGAAGCGGCGGTATTGAAGGCATAGAACGTAATAAACGTGTTCCCTGAGGACCACGTAGCCACCTTGCACAATTGTTCAAGAGTCGCACTACGATGGGCTGCCCAAGAAGGTCCAACCGACCGAGTAGAATGGGCCTTAATGGTAGCAGGAGCTGGACGACCAGCCTGTACATAAGCATGTGCAATCACCATTCTAATCCATCTGGCCAGAGTTTGTTTGGAAGCAGGCCAGCCACGTTTGTGAAAACCAAACAATACAAAAAGAGAATCAGATTTCCTTACGGAGGAAGTTCTCTTCACATAGATACGGAGAGCCCGTACCACATCCAAAAACCGCTCTTTGGGAGACAACTCAGGAGAATGAAAGGCCGGAACCACAATCTCCTGGTTAAGGTGGAAAGAAGACACCACCTTAGGCAAATAACCTGGCCGCGTTCTAAGAACCGCCCGGTTACGGTGAAAAATCAAATAGGGAGACTTGCAAGATAAGGCACCCAAGTCCGAGACCCTTCTAGCTGAAGCAATAGCCAGCAAGAATAGGACCTTAAGGGAAAGCCACTTAAGGTCAGCAGAGGCAAGAGGCTCAAACGGAGACACTTGCAAGGCCTCCAAACCACTGACAAGTCCCAAGGGGCCACAGGTGGCACATAAGGAGGCTGAATCCTCAACACACCCTGAGTGAATGTATGGACTTCACGTAAGGTGGCAATCTTTCTCTGAAACCAAACTGACAAGGCAGAGATGTGAACCTTGAGGGAGGCCAGACGCAGGTCTAAGACCAGGCCCTGTTGTAGAAAGGCCAAATAGTTTGGCCGTACTAAACTTGAAAACGTCATGATTGTGAGACGCACACCAAGTAAAGTAAGCATTCCAGACCCTATGGTATATCCAAGCAGAAGCCGGCTTGCGGGCCTTCAACATAGTTTGAACGACCGCCTCAGAAAAACCCTTGGCCCTCACAATGGAAGCTTCAAGAGTCATGCCGTCAAAGCCAGACGGGCCAAATCCTGGTAAACACAAGGGCCCTGAACAAGGATGTCTGGTCATTGTGGAAGTAGAAGGGGACAATCCCACGAGAGACCCAGTAGGCCAGAGAACCAGTGCCATCTGGGCCACGCCGGAGCAACCAGAAGCAGGTTTCCTCCTTCTTGCTTGAACTTCCGTATTACTCTGGGCAGGAGTGACACAGGAGGGAACACATACGGTAGCTGAAAATTACATGGAATTGCCAGAGCGTCCACGAACGCAGCTTGAGGATCCCTTGTCCTTGCTCCGAAGACCGGAACCTTGTGATTGTGTCGAGACGCCATCAGATCCACATCTGGAAGGCCCCACATGTCCACAAGAAGTTGAAACACCTCTGGATGGAGGCTCCACTCTCTTGCGTGTACGTCCTGACGACTTAGATAGTCCGTTTCCCAGTTCAGGACGCCCGGAATGAACACTGCGGATATGGCTGGCAGATGGCGTTCTGCCCACTGAAGAATCTGTGATACTTCCCTCATTGCCATGCGGCTTCGAGTGCCGCCTTGATGATTTATGTACGCCACTGTGGTGGTGTTGTCCGACTGTACTTGAACAGGTCTGTTCTGTATTAGATGCTGGGCCATTGTCAACGCGTTGAACACTGCCCGCAGTTCCAGAATATTGATCGGGAGCAGAGACTCCTCCTTGGTCCACCGACCCTGAAGAGAGTGTTGTTTCAACACCACGCACCAACCTCTCAGACTGGCATCCGTCGTCAGAAAGACCCAGTTGGATATCAAGAAGGGACGGCCCCTGCTCAAGCTTTGGTCCTGCAGCCACCAGCTCAGTGACAGGCGGACCTCCGAAGACAATGAGACCATGTGAGATCTGATCCGGTGAGGCAGGCCGTCCCACTTGGTCAGAATTAACTTCTGCAGAGGGCGAGAGTGGAAATGAGCATACTCCACCATGTTGAAAGCCGACACCATGAGACCCAGCACTTGCATTGCCGAATTAATCGACACTTGCGGACGAGATAGGAAGCATCGAATCCTGTCCTGAAGCTTCAGGACTTTCTCCTGAGACAGGGACAACCTTTGGGTGTGAGTGTCCAATAACGCTCCCAGGTGTAACATGCTCCGAGCAGGTACCAGGGAGGATTTCTTCCAGTTGATCAGCCACTTTCATGCACTGGACCGTCATTTCGAGATGACACAGGAGAAGTTCTGGGGAATTTGCCAGGATCAACAAATCGTCCAAGTACAGTAGAATCCTGACCCCTTGACGGCGGAGTATAGCCGCCATGACCGCCATAACTTTGGTGAAAACTCGGGGAGCCGTTGTCAAACCAAAGGGTAACGCCCGAAATTGGTAATGAAGGTTGCCCACCACAAACCGCAGGTACTGTTGATGAGATACCGCAATAGGAATATGCAGGTAGGCATCCTGTATGTCCAAGGAGACCATATAGTCCCCAGGCTCCATGGCCAGAACAATAGAGCGCAGAGTTTCCATACGAAACTTGGAGACCTGCACATGCTTGTTCAAGGACTTCAGATTGAGAATGGGCCGCGAGGACCCATTCGGTTTCGGGACTAGAAACAGCGGTGAATAGTACCCCTTGCCTCTCTGAGCCAGAGGCACCTGTACTACCACTCCTGTGGTCAGGAGGGAATGTACCACCGAGTGCAACGTGTTTGCTTTTGCCAGATCCAGAGGCACATCTGTCAGGCAAAACCGCTGCGGGGGACGATTCTTGAAGGGTATGGCATAACTTCGAGCGACGACTTACCTCGCCCAGGCATCTGAAGTGGTCTTCAACCTGAACTGGGAAGCGGACTATCTCAGTCGTCAGGACGTACACGCAAGAGAGTGGAGCCTCCATCCAGAGGTGTTTCAACTTCTCGTGGACATGTGGGGCCTTCCAGATGTGGATCTGATGCAATCTCGACACAATAACAAGGTTCCGGTCTTCGGAGCAAGGACAAGGGATCCTCAAGCTGCGACCGTGGATTCTCTGGCAATTCCATGGAATTTTCAGCTACCGTATGTGTTCCCTCCTGTGTCACTCCTGCCCAGAGTAATACAGAAGTTCAAGCAAGAAGGAGGAAACCTGCTTCTGGTCGCTCCGGCGTGGCCCAGACGGCACTGGTTCTCCGATCTACTGCGTCTCTCGTGGGATCTTCCCCTTCTACTTCCACAATTACCAGACCTCCTAGTTCAGGGCCCTTGTGTTTACCAGGATTTGGCCCGTCTGGCTTTGAGGGCCAAGGGTTTTTCTGAGGCAGGCGTTCAAACTATGTTGAAGGCCCGCAAGCCGGCTTCTGCTTGGATATACCATAGGGTCTGGAATGCTTACTTTACTTGGTGTGCGTCTCACAATCATGACGTTTTCAAGTTTAGTACGGCCAAACTATTTGGCCTTTCTACAACAGGGCCTGGACTTAGGCCTCCGTAAGGAAATCTGAGTCTCTTTTTGTATTGTTTGGTTTTCACAAACGTGGCTGGCCTGCTTCCAAGCAGACTCTGGCCAGATGGATTAGAATGGTGATTGCACATGCTTATGTACAGGCTGGTCGTCCAGCCCCTGCTACCATTAAGGCCCATTCTACTCAGTCGGTTGGACCTTCTTGGGCGGCCCACCACTGTGCGACCCTTGAACAATTGTGCAAGGTGGCTACGTGGTCCTCAGGGAACACGTTTATCAGGTTCTATGCCTTCGATATCGCCGCTTCCCATGATGCTTCCTTTGGACGCCGGGTTCTTGTTCCCGCTACAGTGCGTCCCCTCCCATAAGGAACTGCTTTAGGACATCCCCGATGTTAATCCTTGTGGAGCCCAGTGTATCCCGCAGCAGAAAACGAGATTTATGGTAAGAACTTACTGTTGTTAAATCTCTTTCTGCAAGGTACACTGGGCACCACAGATGCACTTAGCTTCTTTGGGTTAGTATTGGCATAGCCACTGACACCCTCTCCTGTGGTGAGTGTGTGGTGTACTTGGCTACGAGCGGTTGTCGTCTCTGGTACCTGCTACTGCATTGGGCTGGTTAACGAAACTGAGCTCCCTGTGCATGGAGGCGGGGTTATAGAGGAGGCGGCGCTGTGCATCTTGGGAACAGTCAAAAGCTTTGAGCCTGTTGGTGCCTCGGATCAAGATCCTACTCTACACCCCCCCCTTCCCTGATGTTACTCCTTGTGGAGCCCAGTGTACCCCGCAGAGATTTAACAATGGTAAGTTCTTACAATAAATCTCGTTATGTCCCCTATCCTACTCCCCATCCTCCCTCCTCCTTAGTAGTCGCTGGGGGGGGGGGGTAGTTTCATAGAATGGCGCGGCCGATACAACAGCGTCATCCTGCGAAACTCCACCGCCCTGAGCAGAGTAGTACTGGGGAAGAAGGAGGAGGGGGATCGGGAAATCTGTATTTGCTGGCGCCCGCCAGCGAATATACTTGCACCCCCTTGGCAACAACAAGCATTCCCCTTGGCAATGAGCATTCCCTTTGGCAACAAGCATGGATCCCAGAGCATGAAAACCCTGGCAAGGAGCATGACACCCAGCGCATGTAACCCCTGGCAACGAACATGACACCCAGCACGCGAAACTCCTGGCAACGAGCATGACACCTAGCGCATGAAACCACTGGCAACGAGCATGTAACTCAGAAATAATTAGAAGCTTTACTGTAGGGTATAATGTATAGCGGGCACTGCAGTGTATGGCATATTATGGTGCAGGGGGCATCATATGGTACAAGGGTCAAAAACTGGGGTGCAAGTTCCTGCGAGGCCACACCTGTTTAATTGAGGTCACGTACCCTCACTGGGTTAGTAAATGTCAGGTACTGATACTTCCCTTGTTATTACCAGCCTTAGGAACATGTCGTACTGTACAGCAATTATATGATATAGTAATTCCTATAATCAGACAGGGATCCCTGGAAATTTTTATTATTATCCATTTATATATATATATATATATATATATATATATATACTAGGTGCTTCATCGCGCCCTACGGGCGCTCTTCACACCGTCGCAAGGGGCTATGCCCCTTTAACCCTTGCATGCCTATATGGGGTTCAATATTTGTATTATATGGAGTATTACCTGCATTCTTTTGTTAGTGGTTAAATATTGCACAATGAAAGGGCGTGCGATGGTGAAGGAGGCGCAGCCCCTTGCGACGGCGTGAACAGCACCTGCAGGGCACGATGTACAGAATGAGCGGGTGCGGGGGGGACTGCGGATGGGGGAAGGTGTCTGTAGAAGCTGCAGGTGGAGGGGGGGAAGATGCGGGGGGGCCCGGATGGGGAAGGGTTGGGACGTGCTGCGGGTGGGGGAGAGACAGAAGAGTGGGGGCTGTAGATGGGGGAGGGGTCCGGAGGCACTGCAGGTGTGGGAGGGGCAGGGGTGCCACGGGGGAGGGGCAGGTGCAGGGATGTTGTGGATGGGTGAAGGGTTCCGGAGGTGCTGTGGGATGGGAAGGGGCGGGGGTGTCGGGTTGGGGTAGGGGGTCCGGAGGCACCGCGGTGGGGGAGAGGCAGGTGAGGCGGACGGGGAAGGGGGTCCGGAGGCGCTGCAGGTGGTGGAGGGGCAGGTGCGGAGGTGCCGTGGGTGGGTGAGGGGGTGACCGGAAATGGAGGAGGGTGTCTGCAGATGCTGTGGGTGGAGGGGGGCAGGTGTGGGGGGATACATATATGGGGGGTGGATGGTGGAGGGGGTCTGGAGGTGCTGTGGGTGGTGGGGGAGTGGGAGCCGCTGGTGGTGTAGGGGGTCTGGAGGCCCAGCGTGTGGGGGAGGGGTGGAGTGTCGCATGTGGTGGAGAGGAAGGTGCGGAGGTGTGGTGCATTGGTGAGGGGTCTGGAGGCGCTGCGGGTACTGTACCTGCCAAAAAGGTAGTTGGAGGGTATGCAGTAACAGGGCCAGGACAGGGGTGACGGGGTCAGGACAGGGGTGACGAGGCCAGGACAGGGGCGGCAGGACCAGGATTTGGTTGACAGGGTCAGGATTTGGTTGACAGGGCCAGGATAGGGGTGACAGGGCCAGGATAAGGGTGACAGGGACATGACAGAACACAGGGCACAGGAGAGATTGGTATTAGGGACAAAACAGTGGTGACAGACAGATGTGTCTTACCGGAGTCACTGCTGCTGGCTGCTGCTGTTCCACTCCAACCTGTTTGGATCTGCTGCTGGTGGAGACTTGGCATGGTTGACTCTCTCAGGCTGGAGTCCTGCTTCCTCTGCCCGTCCGCATCCCTCCCCCCCACTCCTCAGTCACACACCGCGGACCTCGCGCGGCTGCCGGGCATTATGGTAAGGGGAGACTGGGAGTGACTGTTAAGCCCCCAGGAGACGCTGCGGCTGGAGGGAGGAGGGGGTCATAGCATGCACGCGGCGCAGACCTCACGGCTGCCGGGCACTGTGGTAAGGGGAGACTGGGAGTGACTGGTTAGCCCCCAGGAGATGCTGCGGCTGGAGGAAGGAGGGGGTCGGAGCCTGCAAGCAGCGCGGACTTCAGCAGCGCTGCCCGCCGGCTAAAGTGTGTGAAGGAGCTGGGCGCACCTCACTGCGGGCGGCAGCGCTGCAGCTAGCGGTGGGGTTGCCGGGGCTGGAGATAACAGAGGCAGTACGGAACCTGCACAGTGGCAGGTGCCCCACAAAACTGCAGCTAAGAAGCGTGGAGTGTGCCAGAAAGTGACGCTCCTCCGTGTCAGAGAGACCCTGCTGAGTATGCTGATGTGGGGGTCAAGCACACAGTGAGCCGGTGCCCATCTGTCTGTACGGCATACCCCCTCACACCCCCCCATACCTCCCAACTGTCCCGATTTTCGCAGGACAGTCCCATTTTTTTGGGTCTGTCCCACTGTCCCACCCACGGGCTGCAGTGTCCCGCGGTGGGGGGGAGCAGTTGGGAAGCTCCTGTACTCGCTGTTCTGCTTAGCATGCACACAGCGTCTATTTAGTGGAGACAGAGGGAGAGGGGGCATCAGGGGGTACGGATTAAGGGTGGGCCCAGGGGGTACGTACCCTGGACCTCACAGTTTTAGGGCGGCCCCCAGCTGGAGTAGCTCTGTCCTAGCTCTGAAGCTCCCCCGTCCTGCCAGTAACAGCAGCAGCATTGTGCTATAGTCTGCACACGCTGCTGCGTGTTGGCAGGTCTGTGGTGTTGCAGGGAGGCAACAGCATCCCTGCTGTCTTCTGCCTGTGTGGGTGTGTAGGGGGGAGCGACCAACCCCTCTGGATTTACCCCTAGCTGAGGGGCCAAAATCATATATATAAAAAAAAAAAAAAAAAAATCCCGGAATTTGCATAAGGGGGCGTGACCACGAGGGCACAATTAGGCCACGCCCCCAAACCCACAGCAGGCACAGCAATGAGATAGGGTTCCTGTCTCAAGTGCCCTGGGTCCCCCGGACTCATAATCCGCCGCTGGGGGCATGCCAGTAGCTCACAGAGCGCTGGGCATGCCCCCTCACTGACGAAAACAGGGGCGTGGCTCACGTTCGCGGGTCCCCCGTAAAGCCACGCCCCCTTTCCCGTTGGCCATGCCCCCTTTTTGCTGTGCGTGTGTCCCTCCTGCCTGAAGAAAGTTGGGAGGTATGCACCCCTGCCTGTGCCATGCCCATACCATCTGCTCCTGCTCCAAGTCATCTATAGATTTGCCCAGATCTGTGACTCATTTGACTAACTCCGCCCACTGTTTTGACTCCGCCCAGCGTTAGCAAATGAAGCACAAAGTCACAGATCTGGGCTATTATATAGGAGATATATATATATTTTAATTTTTTTTTTTTTTGGTGGAGGGCTGCCTGTTTTGTCAGTCCTGGCCCCGCAATTTCTGATGGACGCCCTGTTGACAGACATGCCAGATTGTGGCTGCCGCACTGCACTACAGTTAATAATAATAATAATAATAATAATAATAAAAAAAGAATAACAGCCAAAAGGAAAAGTGAAATAATGAAAGAAAGAAAAGAGACAGGGATGCAACAATGGACCTTATTCACAATGGATCGCTGAATTGCAAAAATGCAATTCAGCAGTCTGCGCATGCGCTGCGAACGCATTGAACATGCGGCAGGGCCAAAATGCGATTGCTCTGCGTTTGCAGTCCAAGTGAAAAGCAATCGCAATTTGATTGACGGGAAGTGACCGTTCATGGCGTATGTGGGGAGTGGTTGGGAAAACACTGGCGTGTCATGGCCGTTTTGGGGTCGTGTATCTGACGCCATCTGCTATTGCTGTGATAAACAAACATGGCGCCCGGTGCGTCAGCAATTGCATTATTCTGAGTAGGCATGAGTCAGCGGCAAGTGTCGTTAGTATTCGGTTTTTGCGTATGGATTGCAGTTCTGCTAATGCATGCACAGATTTGTGATCGCCGCGGTGGGCGTCTTTTACCCTTTTTGGGTGGATCTTCACGTGCGATTTTTAGCAGTAGCAGTTTTGAGAAAATCGCTATTTCAGCCTCAATTGCGATCCATAGTGAATTACTCCCGGAGTGAGATAAGTGATTTGAGTGGGGATTAATAAACAGGGAGAGAAGCATGTCAGTAAGTTCACTAGCTCTCTACCTGCTTGGGGAGAGAGCTGCAAATTCCGTAACAATATGTAGGTAACGTTAAGTTTTAAGTTTTTGTGCATGCATGGGACAGAGCCGTATTAAGGGGGAGGTTCAGGGGAAACATCTCCCCGGGCCCCCCTAATCTCAGGAGCCCCCCATGCCTGTCATCAAGCACCAACCATTTGCATGTTTTTTTTTCTTTTATAAATTTCAGCATTCGAGAGCAGCGGCGCACAAACTTCCCTGGTGGGCCAAATTTGTGAGACAGAGATAGCACACACACAAACACACATGCGAGCCACATATACTGTAACAGGTTTAATGTAATGTTAGTAATATTCTCTGAAATATTACCCATGCCATGTGCTAGCCCAGGGAGGCTATTAACAAACCACTAACTAACTACGATTACGGGTCATCGTTGCTGCATAAAGAGTATGATGTCCCTAGCACAAGGGGAAATTCTTATCTTAATTGTATGTATGTAAACGCTAGAAGAGTTATGGTACCCATAGACTTGTGCGATTGCCTTCGATGCGATATCGGCCCCGATTTCCCTTGAAGCTCACCTTGAGACAAATCACCTCGAAAGTGCATTTTTAGTGCATTCGATGAGCATACAATCCTGAGATTTATCTCATGCCCCTTACAACCGGAAATGGGGTGCTATCGGATGCTCGAATTCGAGCGCATCGCATGCTGACCAAAAGCACACCAGATTTATCTGCCAGATTAAGAAAAATGTAAATAGTGGGCTGGCCTATCTGGGGGATATATAAACAATAGAGATGAGCGCCTGAAATTTTTCGGGTTTTGTGTTTTGGTTTTGGGTTCGGTTCCGCGGCCGTGTTTTGGGTTCGAACGCGTTTTGGCAAAACCTCACCGAATTTTTTTTGTCGGATTCGGGTGTGTTTTGGATTCGGGTGTTTTTTTCAAAAAACCCTAAAAAACAGCTTAAATCATAGAATTTGGGGGTAATTTTGATCCCAAAGTATTATTAACCTCAAAAAACATAATTTACACTCATTTTCAGCCTATTCTGAACACATCACACCTCACAATATTATTTTTAGTCCTAAAATTTGCACCGAGGTCGCTGTGTGAGTAAGATAAGCGACCCTAGTGGCCGACACAAACACCGGGCCCATCTAGGAGTGGCACTGCAGTGTCACGCAGGATGTCCCTTCCAAAAAACCCTCCCCAAACAGCACATGACGCAAAGAAAAAAAGAGGCGCAATGAGGTAGCTGACTGTGTGAGAAAGATAAGCGACCCTAGTGGCCGACACAAACACCGGGCCCATCTAGGAGTGGCACTGCAGTGTCACGCAGGATGTCCCTTCCAAAAAACCCTCCCCAAACAGCACATGACGCAAAGAAAAAAAGAGGCGCAATGAGGTAGCTGTGTGAGAAAGATAAGCGACCCTAGTGGCCGACACAAACACCGGGCCCATCTAGGAGTGGCACTGCAGTGTCACGCAGGATGTCCCTTCCAAAAAACCCTCCCCAAACAGCACATGACGCAAAGAAAAAAAGAGGCGCAATGAGGTAGCTGTGTGAGTAAGATTAGCGACCCTAGTGGCCGACACAAACACCGGGCCCATCTAGGAGTGGCACTGCAGTGTCACGCAGGATGGCCCTTCCAAAAAACCCTCCCCAAACAGCACATGACGCAAAGAAAAAAAGAGGCGCAATGAGGTAGCTGACTGTGTGAGTAAGATTAGCGACCCTAGTGGCCGACACAAACACCGGGCACATCTAGGAGTGGCACTGCAGTGTCACGCAGGATGTCCCTTCCAAAAAACCCTCCCCAAACAGCACATGACGCAAAGAAAAAAAGAGGCGCAATGAGGTAGCTGACTGTGTGAGAAAGATAAGCGACCCTAGTGGCCGACACAAACACCGGGCCCATCTAGGAGTGGCACTGCAGTGTCACGCAGGATGTCCCTTCCAAAAAACCCTCCCCAATCAGCACATGATGCAAAGAAAAAGAAAAGAAAAAAGAGGTGCAAGATGGAATTATCCTTGGGCCCTCCCACCCACCCTTATGTTGTATAAACAAAACAGGACATGCACACTTTAACCAACCCATCATTTCAGTGACAGGGTCTGCCACACGACTGTGACTGATATGACGGGTTGGTTTGGACCCCCCCCAAAAAAGAAGCAATTAATCTCTCCTTGCACAAACTGGCTCTACAGAGGCAAGATGTCCACCTCATCTTCACCCTCCGATATATCACCGTGTACATCCCCCTCCTCACAGATTATCAATTCGTCCCCACTGGAATCCACCATCTCAGCTCCCTGTGTACTTTGTGGAGGCAATTGCTGCTGGTCAATGTCTCCGCGGAGGAATTGATTATAATTCATTTTAATGAACATCATCTTCTCCACATTTTCTGGATGTAACCTCGTACGCCGATTGCTGACAAGGTGAGCGGCGGCACTAAACACTCTTTCGGAGTACACACTTGTGGGAGGGCAACTTAGGTAGAATAAAGCCAGTTTGTGCAAGGGCCTCCAAATTGCCTCTTTTTCCTGCCAGTATAAGTACGGACTGTGTGACGTGCCTACTTGGATGCGGTCACTCATATAATCCTCCACCATTCTATCAATGTTGAGAGAATCATATGCAGTGACAGTAGACGACATGTCCGTAATCGTTGTCAGGTCCTTCAGTCCGGACCAGATGTCAGCATCAGCAGTCGCTCCAGACTGCCCTGCATCACCGCCAGCGGGTGGGCTCGGAATTCTGAGCCTTTTCCTCGCACCCCAAGTTGCGGGAGAATGTGAAGGAGGAGATGTTGACAGGTCGCGTTCCGCTTGACTTGACAATTTTGTCACCAGCAGGTCTTTCAACCCCAGCAGACCTGTGTCTGCCGGAAAGAGAGATCCAAGGTAGGCTTTAAATCTAGGATCGAGCACGGTGGCCAAAATGTAGTGCTCTGATTTCAACAGATTGACCACCCGTGAATCCTTGTTAAGCGAATTAAGGGCTGCATCCACAAGTCCCACATGCCTAGCGGAATCGCTCCGTGTTAGCTCCTTCTTCAATGCCTCCAGCTTCTTCTGCAAAAGCCTGATGAGGGGAATGACCTGACTCAGGCTGGCAGTGTCTGAACTGACTTCACGTGTGGCAAGTTCAAAGGGCATCAGAACCTTGCACAACGTTGAAATCATTCTCCACTGCACTTGAGACAGGTGCATTCCATCTCCTATATCGTGCTCAATTGTATAGGCTTGAATGGCCTTTTGCTGCTCCTCCAACCTCTGAAGCATATAGAGGGTTGAATTCCACCTCGTTACCACTTCTTGCTTCAGATGATGGCAGGGCAGGTTCAGTAGTTTTTGGTGGTGCTCCAGTCTTCTGTACGTGGTGCCTGTACGCCGAAAGTGTCCCGCAATTTTTCTGGCCACCGACAGCATCTCTTGCACGCCCCTGTCGTTTTTTTAAAAATTCTGCACCACCAAATTCAAGGTATGTGCAAAACATGGGACGTGCTGGAATTTGCCCATATTTAATGCACACACAATATTGCTGGCGTTGTCCGATGCCACAAATCCACAGGAGAGTCCAATTGGGGTAAGCCATTCCGCGATGATCTTCCTCAGTTGCCGTAAGAGGTTTTCAGCTGTGTGCGTATTCTGGAAAGCGGTGATACAAAGCGTAGCCTGCCTAGGAAAGAGTTGGCGTTTGCGAGATGCTGCTACTGGTGCCGCCGCTGCTGTTCTTGCGGCGGGAGTCCATACATCTACCCAGTGGGCTGTCACAGTCATATAGTCCTGACCCTGCCCTGCTCCACTTGTCCACATGTCCGTGGTTAAGTGGACATTGGGTACAACTGCATTTTTTAGGACACTGGTGAGTCTTTTTCTGACGTCCGTGTACATTCTCGGTATCGCCTGCCTAGAGAAGTGGAACCTAGATGGTATTTGGTAACGGGGGCACACTGCCTCAATAAATTGTCTAGTTCCCTGTGAACTAACGGCGGATACCGGACGCACGTCTAACACCAACATAGTTGTCAAGGACTCAGTTATCCGCTTTGCAGTAGGATGACTGCTGTGATATTTCATCTTCCTCGCAAAGGACTGTTGAACAGTCAATTGCTTACTGGAAGTAGTACAAGTGGGCTTACGACTTCCCCTCTGGGATGACCATCGACTCCCAGCGGCAACAACAGCAGCGCCAGCAGCAGTAGGCGTTACACGCAAGGATGCATCGGAGGAATCCCAGGCAGGAGAGGACTCGTCAGACTTGCCAGTGACATGGCCTGCAGGACTATTGGCATTCCTGGGGAAGGAGGAAATTGACACTGAGGGAGTTGGTGGGGTGGTTTGCGTGAGCTTGGTTACAAGAGGAAGGGATTTACTGGTCAGTGGACTGCTTCCGCTGTCACCCAAAGTTTTTGAACTTGTCACTGACTTATTATGAATGCGCTGCAGGTGACGTATAAGGGAGGATGTTCCGAGGTGGTTAACGTCCTTACCCCTACTTATTACAGCTTGACAAAGGGAACACACGGCTTGACACCTGTTGTCCGCATTTCTGGTGAAATACCTCCACACCGAAGAGCTGATTTTTTTGGTATTTTCACCTGGCATGTCAACGGCCATATTCCTCCCACGGACAACAGGTGTCTCCCCGGGTGCCTGACTTAAACAAACCACCTCACCATCAGAATCCTCCTGGTCAATTTCCTCCCCAGCGCCAGCAACACCCATATCCTCCTCATCCTGGTGTACTTCAACACTGACATCTTCAATCTGACTATCAGGAACTGGACTGCGGGTGCTCCTTCCAGCACTTGCAGGGGGCATGCAAATAGTGGAAGGCGCATGCTCTTCACGTCCAGTGTTGGGAAGGTCAGGCATCGCAAACGACACAATTGGACTCTCCTTGTGGATTTGGGATTTCAAAGAACGCACAGTTCTTTGCGGTGCTTTTGCCAGCTTGAGTCTTTTCAGTTTTCTAGCGAGAGGCTGAGTGCTTCCATCCTCATGTGAAGCTGAACCACTAGCCATGAACATAGGCCAGGGCCTCAGCCGTTCCTTGCCACTCCGTGTGGTAAATGGCATATTGGCAAGTTTACGCTTCTCCTCCGACAATTTTATTTTAGGTTTTGGAGTCCTTTTTTTTCTGATATTTGGTGTTTTGGATTTGACATGCTCTGTACTATGACATTGGGCATCGGCCTTGGCAGACGACGTTGCTGGCATTTCATCGTCTCGGCCATGACTAGTGGCAGCAGCTTCAGCACGAGGTGGAAGTGGATCTTGATCTTTCCCTAATTTTGGAACCTCAACTTTTTTGTTCTCCATATTTTATAGGCAGAACTAAAAGGCACCTCAGGTAAACAATGGAGATGGATGGATTGGATACTAGTATACAATTATGGACGGACTGCCACGGTTAGGTGGTATAAAAAAACCACGGTTAGGTGGTATATATTATAATAATAATACAATTATGGATGGACGGACTGCCTGCCGACTGCCGACACAGAGGTAGCCACAGCCGTGAACTACCGCACTGTACACTGGTTGATAAAGAGATAGTAGTATACTCGTAACAACTAGTATGACACTATGACGACGGTATAAAGAAAGAAAAAAAAATACCACAGTTAGGTGGTATATATTATAATAATAATACAATTATGGATGGACGGACTGCCTGCCGACTGCCGACACAGAGGTAGCCACAGCCGTGAACTACCGCACTGTACACTGGTTGATAAAGAGATAGTAGTATACTCGTAACAACTAGTATGACACTATGACGACGGTATAAAGAAAGAAAAAAAAATACCACAGTTAGGTGGTATATATTATAATAATAATACAATTATGGATGGACGGACTGCCTGCCGACTGCCGACACAGAGGTAGCCACAGCCGTGAACTACCGCACTGTACACTGGTTGATAAAGAGATAGTAGTATACTCGTAACAACTAGTATGACACTATGACGACGGTATAAAGAAAGAAAAAAAAATACCACAGTTAGGTGGTATATATTATAATAATAATACAATTATGGATGGACGGACTGCCTGCCGACTGCCGACACAGAGGTAGCCACAGCCGTGAACTACCGCACTGTACACTGGTTGATAAAGAGATAGTAGTATACTCGTAACAACTAGTATGACACTATGACGACGGTATAAAGAATGAAAAAAAAACCACGGTTAGGTGGTATATATTATAATAATAATACAATTATGGATGGACGGACTGCCTGCCGACTGCCGACACAGAGGTAGCCACAGCCGTGAACTACCGCACTGTACACTGGTTGATAAAGAGATAGTAGTATACTCGTAACAACTAGTATGACACTATGACGGTATAAAGAATGAAAAAAAAACCACGGTTAGGTGGTATATATTATAATAATAATACAATTATGGATGGACGGACTGCCTGCCGACTGCCGACACAGAGGTAGCCACAGCCGTGAACTACCGCACTGTACACTGGTTGATAAAGAGATAGTAGTATACTCGTAACAACTAGTATGACACTATGACGACGGTATAAAGAAAGAAAAAAAAATACCACAGTTAGGTGGTATATATTATAATAATAATACAATTATGGATGGACGGACTGCCTGCCGACTGCCGACACAGAGGTAGCCACAGCCGTGAACTACCGCACTGTACACTGGTTGATAAAGAGATAGTAGTATACTCGTAACAACTAGTATGACACTATGACGACGGTATAAAGAATGAAAAAAAAACCACGGTTAGGTGGTATATATTATAATAATAATACAATTATGGATGGACGGACTGCCTGCCGACTGCCGACACAGAGGTAGCCACAGCCGTGAACTACCGCACTGTACACTGGTTGATAAAGAGATAGTAGTATACTCGTAACAACTAGTATGACACTATGACGACGGTATAAAGAAAGAAAAAAAAATACCACAGTTAGGTGGTATATATTATAATAATAATACAATTATGGATGGACGGACTGCCTGCCGACTGCCGACACAGAGGTAGCCACAGCCGTGAACTACCGCACTGTACACTGGTTGATAAAGAGATAGTAGTATACTCGTAACAACTAGTATGACACTATGACGACGGTATAAAGAATGAAAAAAAAACCACGGTTAGGTGGTATATATTATAATAATAATACAATTATGGATGGACGGACTGCCTGCCGACTGCCGACACAGAGGTAGCCACAGCCGTGAACTACCGCACTGTACACTGGTTGATAAAGAGATAGTAGTATACTCGTAACAACTAGTATGACACTATGACGGTATAAAGAATGAAAAAAAAACCACGGTTAGGTGGTATATATTATAATAATAATACAATTATGGATGGACGGACTGCCTGCCGAGTGCCGACACAGAGGTAGCCACAGCCGTGAACTACCGCACTGTACTGTGTCTGCTGCTAATATAGACTGGTTGATAAAGAGATAGTATACAATACATACAACAATATACTACTATACTGGTGGTCAGGCACTGGTCACCACTAGTCACACTGGCAGTGGCACTCCTGCAGCAAAAGTGTGCACTGTTTAATTTTAAATTAATATAATATTATGTACTCCTGGGGGCTCCTGCTATAACAACCTGCAGTGCTCCCCAGTCTCCCCCACAATTATTATAAGCTTTGCCTTTTATACATTGATGTGCAGCACACTGGGCTGAGCTGAGTGCACACAGACTGAGTCACACTGTGTGACTGGCTGCTGCTGTGTATCGTTTTTTTTCAGGCAGAGAACGGATATAGCAGAGAACGGATATATTATATTAAAATAAATAAAAGTTAACTAACAACAACTGCACTGGTCACTGTGGTAAACTCTGTCTGACTCTGCACAATCTCTCTCTCTCTTCTAATCTAATTTCTAATGGAGAGGACGCCAGCCACGTCCTCTCCCTATCAATCTCAATGCACGTGTGAAAATGGCGGCGACGCGCGGCTCCTTATATAGAATCCGAGTCTCGCGAGAATCCGACAGCGTCATGATGACGTTCGGGCGCGCTCGGGTTAACCGAGCAAGGCGGGAGGATCCGAGTCTGCTCGGACCCGTAAAAAAAACATGAAGTTCGTGCGGGTTCGGTTTCAGAGAAACCGAACCCGCTCATCTCTAATAAACAAGCAGCCATTTTATAGTCTGTGCACTCCTGTCTGCTCTGTGACTAGAGAAATTTGGTTTATAAATGCTGCTCGTTCCACATTGCTAGCTACCGTGCACTGCTTTGTTCTGCTTGCATTACAAAGTGTTTCTATTTCTATACTGCTGTGTGTAGAGATGGATTCTACTCGCTATCAGGCTCTCATGTGCTACTCTGTGCTGAAGGAGAGGGGAGACAGGGAGAGGGCCCAGCAAAGGCGGAGGGAGAGATCTTGCTGGACCAAGGAGTGGCTGCTTAAGCGGCCAACTCGCTCCTACATGCCCCTCCTGGATGAGATCAGGGACAACAACCCGGATGACTACCGCAACTTCCTGCGCATGAATGATGACACCTTCCAGGAGTTGCTGTGTCTGGTGACCCCCCTCATACAGAAGCGGGATACCAAATGGTGGGTTCCTATCCCTGCTGAGGAGAGGCTCGTGGCTACCCTGCGGTTCCTTGCTACTGGACAGTCATTTGAGGACCTGAAGTATGGGACCCGTATCTCTGCGCAGGCTTTGGGACACATCATACCTGAAACCTGCAAGGCTATTATCAAAGTGCTTCAGTATAAGTACTGCAAGGTAAGAAAATTACACCACACATTGCTTGTCGTGTAACAAAATGTTTTATTTTGCAAACTGAAATTGCGTAGAAAAAATATATGCTTTTTATTTCAAGACATAATTGTATATGCAGCCAAAATGGCTGAACTTTTTCAAACAGTATAAAGTTTTCATTATGCAGCACATGTGCATCATTACATTTATGACATAACAAAAATGCTATATATAACAAGTAATGTGGTGCATTTTGATACTACACCATTGAGTGGCACCGCAGCCAGGGGCACAATGCACACATGCAACTTGAGGTAGGAAGATGGGTCCCCGGTTCCATCAACCTGCACCAAGTTGCATCTGTGCATTGTGCCCCTGCCTGCGGTGCCACTCAACGCCGTAGTATCAAAATGCAGCACATCTGTTGCAATATATAAGTGCAGTATGATATACGGTGCAGTATGATATACAGTGTTTTTTGAGTGGCAGCGCTTTCAGGGTCACAATGCACACATGCAGGTAGGCCCGGCTTCAGGCTCCCCGGCACCATCAACCGGACCCAAGCTGCATGTGCGCATTGTCCACCTGAAAGCGGCGCCACTAAAACGCTGTATATCATAGTGCACCAGATCTATCGCAGTATATACCAGGGCAGCAGGAATGTTATATATACCAACAGATGTGGTGCATTCTGATACTGCGGTGTTGAGTGGCACCGCAGCCAGGGGCACAATGCACACATGCAGCTAGGGGCAGGAAGATGGGTCCCCGGTACCATCAACCTGTCCCTAGCAGCATGTGTGCATTGTCCGCCTGAAAGCGTTGACACTCACCATAGTATCAGACTGCATCACATCTGTTGGTATGTATAACAAGGGCACCAGTAATTGAGAATCACCCTACATTTGAAAGAGACTTGTCTCCTTCTCCTCCTCCTCTTGTCCCCCTTGTGACATCAAGGAGGTCAAAATTGCGGAGGAGACGGTGGATGTGTGGCTGCCTTGGGAAGGGTAGCTAATTTGAGGAGGAGATTGGAAAGTGGGGGAAGGGTGGGTGGATGGGGTTGGGGGTTGACGAAAACGGGGAGGGTGGCTGGTTTGATGAGGAAGGGTTTGAGGTAGTGATGTGCACCGAAAATTTTTCGGGTTTTGTGTTTTGGTTTTGGGTTCGGTTCCGCGGGCGTGTTTTGGGTTCGAACGCGTTTTGGCAAAACCTCACCGAATTTTTTTTGTCGGATTCGGGTGTGTTTTGGATTCGGGTGTTTTTTTAAAAAAACCCTAAAAAACAGCTTAAATCATAGAATTTGGGGGTCATTTTGATCCCAAAGCATTATTAACCTCAATAACCATAATTTCCACTCATTTTCAGTCTATTCTGAACACCTCACACCTCACAATATTATTTTTAGTCCTAAAATTTGCACCGAGGTCGCTGGATGGCTAAGCTAAGCGACCCAAGTGGCCGACACAAACACCTGGCCCATCTAGGAGTGGCACTGCAGTGTCACGCAGGATGGCCCTTCCAAAAAACACTCCCCAAACAGCACATGACGCAAAGAAAAAAAGAGGCGCAATGAGGTAGCTGTGTGAGTAAGATAAGCGACCCTAGTGGCCGACACAAACACCTGGCCCATCTAGGAGTGGCACTGCAGTGTCACGCAGGATGGCCCTTCCAAAAAACACTCCCCAAACAGCACATGACGCAAAGAAAAAAAGAGGCGCAATGAGGTAGCTGTGTGAGTAAGATAAGCGACCCTAGTGGCCGACACAAACACCTGGCCCATCTAGGAGTGGCACTGCAGTGTCACGCAGGATGGCCCTTCCAAAAAACACTCCCCAAACAGCACATGACGCAAAGAAAAAAAGAGGCGCAATGAGGTAGCTGTGTGAGTAAGCTAAGCGACCCTAGTGGCCGACACAAACACCTGGCCCATCTAGGAGTGGCACTGCAGTGTCACGCAGGATGGCCCTTCCAAAAAACACTCCCCAAACAGCACATGACGCAAAGAAAAAAAGAGGCGCAATGAGGTAGCTGTGTGAGTAAGATAAGCGACCCAAGTGGCCGACACAAACACCTGGCCCATCTAGGAGTGGCACTGCAGTGTCATGCAGGATGGCCCTTCCAAAAAACACTCCCCAAACAGCACATGACGCAAAGAAAAATGAAAGAAAAAAGAGGTGCAAGATGGAATTGTCCTTGGGCCCTCCCACCCACCCTTATGTTGTATAAACAGGACATGCACACTTTAACCAACCCATCATTTCAGTGACAGGGTCTGCCACACGACTGTGACTGAAATGACGGGTTGGTTTGGACCCCCACCAAAAAAGAAGCAATTAATCTCTCCTTGCACAAACTGGCTCTACAGAGGCAAGATGTCCACCTCATCATCATCCTCCGATATATCACCGTGTACATCCCCCTCCTCACAGATTATCAATTCGTCCCCACTGGAATCCACCATCTCAGCTCCCTGTGTACTTTGTGGAGGCAATTGCTGCTGGTCAATGTCTCCACGGAGGAATTGATTATAATTCATTTTAATGAACATCATCTTCTCCACATTTTCTGGATGTAACCTCGTACGCCGATTGCTGACAAGGTGAGCGGCGGCACTAAACACTCTTTCGGAGTACACACTTGTGGGAGGGCAACTTAGGTAGAATAAAGCCAGTTTGTGCAAGGGCCTCCAAATTGCCTCTTTTTCCTGCCAGTATAAGTACGGACTGTCTGACGTGCCTACTTGGATGCGGTCACTCATATAATCCTCCACCATTCTTTCAATGGGGAGAGAATCATATGCAGTGACAGTAGACGACATGTCCGTAATCGTTGTCAGGTCCTTCAGTCCGGACCAGATGTCAGCATCAGCAGTCGCTCCAGACTGCCCTGCATCACCGCCAGCGGGTGGGCTCGGAATTCTGAGCCTTTTTCTCGCACCCCCAGTTGCGGGAGAATGTGAAGGAGGAGATGTTGACAGGTCACGTTCCGCTTGACTTGACAATTTTGTCACCAGCAGTTCTTTGAACCCCAGCAGACTTGTGTCTGCCGGAAAGAGAGATCCAAGGTAGGTTTTAAATCTAGGATCGAGCACGGTGGCCAAAATGTAGTGCTCTGATTTCAACAGATTGACCACCCGTGAATCCTTGTTAAGCGAATTAAGGGCTCCATCCACAAGTCCCACATGCCTAGCGGAATCGCTCTGTGTTAGCTCCTCCTTCAATGTCTCCAGCTTCTTCTGCAAAAGCCTGATGAGGGGAATGACCTGACTCAGGCTGGCAGTGTCTGAACTGACTTCACGTGTGGCAAGTTCAAAAGGTTGCAGAACCTTGCACAATGTTGAAATCATTCTTCACTGCGCTTGAGACAGGTGCATTCCACCTCCTATATCGTGCTCAGTTGTATAGGCTTGAATGGCCTTTTGCTGCTCCTCCAACCTCTGAAGCATATAGAGGGTTGAATTCCACCTCGTTACCACTTCTTGCTTCAGATGATGGCAGGGCAGGTTCAGGCGTTTTTGGTGGTGCTCCAGTCTTCTGTACGTGGTGCCTGTACGCCGAAAGTGTCCCGCAATTCTTCTGGCCACCGACAGCATCTCTTGCACGGCCCTCTCGTTTTTTAAATAATTCTGCACCACCAAATTCAAGGTATGTGCAAAACATGGGACGTGCTGGAATTTGCCCATATTTAATGCACACACAATATTGCTGGCGTTGTCCGATGCCACAAATCCACAGGAGAGTCCAATTGGGGTAAGCCATTCTGCGATGATCTTCCTCAGTTGCCGTAAGAGGTTTTTAGCTGTGTGCGTATTCTGGAAAGCGGTGATACAAAGCGTAGCCTGCCTAGGAAAGAGTTGGCGTTTGCGAGATGCTGCTACTGGTGCCGCCGCTGCTGTTCTTGCGGCGGGAGTCCATACATCTACCCAGTGGGCTGTCACAGTCATATAGTCCTGAGCCTGCCCTGCTCCACTTGTCCACATGTCCGTGGTTAAGTGGACATTGGGTACAACTGCATTTTTAGGACACTGGTGAGTCTTTTTCTGAGGTCTGTGTACATTTTCGGTATCGCCTGCCTAGAGAAATGGAACCTAGATGGTATTTGGTACCGGGGACACAGTACCTCCAACAAGTCTCTAGTTGCCTCTGCAGTAATGATGGATACCGGAACCACGTTTCTCACCGCCCAGGATGCCAAGGCCTCAGTTATCCGCTTTGCAGCAGGATGACTGCTGTGATATTTCATCTTCCTCGCAAAGGAGTGTTGGACAGTCAATTGCTTGGTGGAAGTAGTAAAAGTGGTCTTACGAGTATGACTTCCCCTCTGGGATGACCATCGACTCCCAGCAGCAACAACAGCAGCGCCAGCAGCAGTAGGCGTTACACGCAAGGATGCATCGGAGGAATCCCAGGCAGGAGAGGACTCGTCAGAATTGCCAGTGACATGGCCTGCAGGACTATTGGCATTCCTGGGGAAGGAGGAAATTGACACTGAGGGAGTTGGTGGGGTGGTTTGCGTGAGCTTGGTTACAAGAGGAAGGGATTTACTGGTCAGTGGACTGCTTCCGCTGTCGCCCAAAGTTTTTGAACTTGTCACTGACTTATGATGAATGCGCTGCAGGTGACGTATAAGGGAGGATGTTCCGAGGTGGTTAACGTCCTTACCCCTACTTATTACAGCTTGACAAAGGCAACACACGGCTTGACAAATGTTGTCCGCATTTCTGTTGAAATACTTCCACACAGAAGAGCTGATTTTTTTGGTATTTTCACCAGGCATGTCAATGGCCCTATTCCTCCCACGGACAACAGGTGTCTGCCCGGGTGCCTGACTTAAACAAACCACCTCACCATCAGAATCCTCCTGGTCAATTTCCTCCCCAGCGCCAGCAACACCCATATCCTCCTCATCCTGGTGTACTTCAACACTGACATCTTCAATCTGACTATCAGGAACTGGACTGCGGGTGCTCCTTCCAGCACTTGCAGGGGGCGTGCAAATGGTGGAAGGCGCATGCTCTTCACGTCCAGTGTTGGGAAGGTCAGGCATCGCAAACGACACAATTGGACTCTCCTTGTGGATTTGTGATTTCGAAGAACGCACAGTTCTTTGCTGTGCTTTTGCCAGCTTGAGTCTTTTCATTTTTCTAGCGAGAGGCTGAGTGCTTCCATCCTCATGTGAAGCTGAACCACTAGCCATGAACATAGGCCAGGGCCTCAGCCGTTCCTTGCCACTCCGTGTGGTAAATGGCATATTGGCAAGTTTACGCTTCTCCTCCGACGATTTTATTTTAGATTTTTTAGTCCTTTTTTTACTGATATTTGGTGTTTTGGATTTTACATGCTCTGTACTATGACATTGGGCATCGGCCTTGGCAGACGACGTTGCTGGCATTTCATCGTCTCGGCCATGACTAGTGGCAGCAGCTTCAGCACGAGGTGGAAGTCGATCTTGATCTTTCCCTATTTTTGGAACCTCAACATTTTTGTTCTCCATATTTTAATAGGCACAACTAAAAGGCACCTCAGGTAAACAATGGAGATGGATGGATACTAGTATACTTATGGATGGACGAGCGACTGCCGACACAGAGGTAGCTACAGCCGTGGACTACCGTACTGCGTCTGCTGCTAATATAGACTGGATGATAATGATATAAAAAATATATATATATATCACTACTGCAGCCGGACAGGTATATATTATATAATGACGGACCTGCTGGACACTGTCAGCTCAGCACTGCAGACTCCTAAAATAAGCTACTAGTATCAAGAAGATAGAAAAAAGAAAAAACACCACAGGTAGGTGGTATACAATTATGGATGGACGAGCGACTGCCGACACAGAGGTAGCTACAGCCGTGGACTACCGTACTGCGTCTGCTGCTAATATAGACTGGATGATAATGAGATATAAAATATATATATATCACTACTGCAGCCGGACAGGTATATATTATATAATGACGGACCTGCTGGACACTGTCAGCTCAGCACTGCAGACTCCTAAAGTAAGCTACTAGTATCAAGAAGATAGAAAAAAAAAAAACACCACGGGTAGGTGGTATACAATTATGGATGGACGAGCGACTGCCGACACAGAGGTAGCTACAGCCGTGGACTACCGTACTGCGTCTGCTGCAGTGCTAATATAGACTGGATGATAATGATATAAAAAATATATATATATCACTACTGCAGCCGGACAGGTATATATTATATAATGACGGACCTGCTGGACACTGTCAGCAGAATGCGTTTATAGAATAAAAACACCACACGACGAGTGTTTAACTTTTTCAGGCAGACAATCACAATATACTGGTGGTCAGTGGTCACTGGTCAGTCACACTGGCACTGGCAGTGGCACTCTGGCAGCAAAAGTGTGCACTGTTAAAATATGTACTCCTGCTATAACTGGCTGCTCCCCAGTCTCCCCCACAATTAAGCTGTGTGAGCAGTGAGCACTCAGCACAGTCAGATATACAGTATTACAGATGATGATGCAGCACACTGAGGCTGAGCACAGATATGGTATGTGACTGTGTCACACTGTGTATCGTTTTTTTTCAGGCAGAGAACGAATTAATTAAACTGGTGGTCACTGGTCACACTATCAGCAAGTAGTACTCCGTCCTAATATGCTCCCCAAAATTAGTAAATCAAGTGTCACTCTCTACTACTCTCTAGTCTACTCTAAACGGAGAGGACGCCAGCCACGTCCTCTCCCTATCAATCTCAATGCACGTGTGAAAATGGCGGCGACGCGCGGCTCCTTATATAGAATCCGAATCTCGCGATAGAATCCGAGCCTCGCGAGAATCCGACAGCGGGATGATGACGTTCGGGCGCGCTCGGGTTAACCGAGCAAGGCGGGAAGATCCGAGTCTGCCTCGGACCCGTGTAAAAAGCGTGAAGTTCGGGGGGGTTCGGTTTCCGAGAAACCGAACCCGCTCATCACTAGTTTGAGGAGGATGGAAAGTGGAGGAAGGGTAGTTGGATTGGGCCTGTGGTTGTGGATAACCGGAATGGTAGCTGGGATGTGGAGTAGTAGATGTAGGGTAGGTGGGTGGTGGTGAACTGAAGGTCAATGGGAGATGAGGTGCAGGTGCTTGAGGTTCTGGCCCATGAACATTCCACTCTGGTGTCAGTTGCCCTGAGAGTGTTTGGTACAAAACCTGTGACACCAGGCGCTGGCACTCTACTTGCTGCTGCGCAGAAACCTTCCGCATAGTTTTGCTCACATATGATGCAAAGTCGTCAACCTCATACGGTTTATGTAGCAGCTGTCAACGGGCCTCCCCTAGTAGAGGGTCTTCTACAAATTTTGTTTTCCGTGGCTTCCTCTTGCCAGTAGGTCGCTGCGGAGAGGTTGGTTCCTCTGGGGAGGTGTTGATGAGGGCAGGGGTACGGCTGAGGTCTTCTTCAGGTGTCTGTAGGGTAAAGAGAAACATATTTAGTGGATAGTCAAACTTTTTTTTTCTTTTACAGTGCCCTACAAGCGTGGCAGAATGGCAAGCTATTGCAGAGGACTTTGACAGGCGCTGGAATTACCCAAACTGTGGTGGTGCAATAGACGGGAAACATGTGCGCATCACCAAAACCCACCAACAGCGGGTCAGGCTACTTCAATTATAAAGGCTACTTTAGCATTGTTATGATGGTGGTGGTCAATGCAAACTATGAGTTTATTTTCCTGGATGTTGGGAAAAGTGGTCGTTGTTCGGATGGTGGATTGTTAAAAAATACGCGCTTCTATGATAGGCTCACCACCAACTTCATCTGCCACCTGTGGAGCAAACAAAGAATGGCCTGGGATTTGTGTTCGTGGCAGATGAGGCCTTTGCTCTGCACGCACACATGATGAAGCCCTACCAGAGTCCTGAACCACGATAGGCACATTTTTAACTACCGCCTTTCTAGGGCCCGCAGGGTTGTTGAGAATGCATTTGGCATTCTCAGCAACCCGTTCAGGATTTTCCACAAACCCATCAACATGAGGCTGGACAAAATTGACTGTGTAGTAACAGCATGTTGTATACTACACAACATGCTCCGTTGCAAGGCCACGAGGCAAATGCCTTTGCTGCCGGCAGGACCGTAAGATCCCAACCAGCCAGTGGTGACAGCACCGATTTGCTCGGTGGGACCACCTGCAGCAACTATATGCGGCACTGCAAGGGCAAAAGAGGTCAGGGAAAAATATAATGCCTTCTTCAATGGAGAAGGAGCTGTGGCATGGCAGGAGGAATATATTAGGTAAAAACCATTTAAAAAGCAACTTACCCCTTCGGCCTCCTCCACGTCCAGACTTCCCTCCTCGAACTCGGCCATCACCACCAGGGACTCCTTAGCTGACCTTTTCTCCAGGAGGAAGTTGAGATCTTTGTAGTACCACAGCTGCGTCACATACACCTTGTCTGCACCGGCCCCTGACCTCTTGGACTCCTCCACCCTGGGATTTTCTTTGACAAAGACTTTCCGTTGATTGGCGATTTTCTTTCGGACCCAGGCCACCGTGGCAACAGAGATGGTGGGCTTGGAGTACTCCACCATGCGGGTATAAGCAGCCTCCCTCTTCTGCTTGTTGCTGTAGTCTGGTGAGGACGTCAGCCACAGACACTCCACCTCGCGGTACAGACTGATGAAGCCGGAAAGAAACTCGCGGTTCTCGTAGGACATCTGCAGAATGCAAAAAAAAGGAAAATTAAAAAACATGAAAAAAGTTAAACTATTCAGGTTAAATAAAGTTTGTTTTCTAGTTAAAGTTACATTATTCTGGTTAAATAAAGTTTGTTTTCTAGTTACTAGTGTGAGTTATCTGAAATATGTAGTGAGAATACATTGGTGTGCAGGGTGCAGCAGCATAACGGTGGGATGTGGGTTGCAGTGGTGCAGTATCAGTGGCAAACGCAGGATTTCCAGAGGGGGGGGTTTCCAAATGTAATCCCCAGTCTACCACTCTGCAGAACATGGAATACAGTATTAAATTAATATGTAACACTATAGACGGTCTATAGTACAGACTGTATCAAACATTTAAATAATATAAATAAGATAAGTGGTCATGAAAAAGGTTAAACATACTATAATAAATAAATACGCAAACACAATGGAACCAGTACTACACTTTCTAAGCACACATTCTCCCACATCATGATAAGGCTCCTGTCTCTTCTTCCTGGTAGTTACTCTCTGGTCCAGTGCACTGATTGAGTGCTCAGATCCACACACTGCAATTTTGATAGAAGAAGCTGCTACCACTGGGCATGTGTAGCAGCTCTGCTCTGTCTCTTAACTTGCATGATGTGGCAGCAGCTCTAGTAATCGTATTATATACCGTTAGTATTGTCAAAATTTGAGCCAAGAGAAGGGGGGTTTACGGGCAACCAGAAACCCCCCTGTGTTTGCCTATGAGTATAATGGCGCTGGATACAATTTGTTCATAATTCATTTCTCAAACCCAGTATCCAGCAGCACCTTGTATGGTGGGATGTGGGTTGCAGTGGGTTGAACTTAGAAAAGACAGAGCCATTAGGGCAGATATCATTTTCACTAATTTAGAACACACCACTGCAACACATAACAGTTTGAACAAGTTCTGTGATATCTTTCTAAGGGTAGAGAGATTAGCAACGAGAGAATCCAAAATTTGGTGGGACAATAAAACATTGCAATGGTATCTATCACAACGAATTATACCAAAAGGCCTGAAAATTAAGAAAGCCCCGACACATAGTAGAGAGGACCCACAATTCATGGAAAAATGGAACAACATCCTGCATGATTGCTCCACACAGCTAATTAAATTGATTGTGAACACACATGAGACTGAACTAATAAAATTAGGCATAGAAATAGAGTCACTACAGACAGCTTTGGATGAACACAAACACGATAAGGATTTCCAACAATTAGAAGCAATTTCAAAAAACAGACTGAAAAGGGTAGAGGAAGAAACCATAGCTACAAAAAAATCCAAGATCCTGAGGGATAAAATAGGGAAAACTAAACCAGACAAGAAACCCAACAATAAACAGAAATCAATCCCGGCCTTACTCAATACACCAACAAAGACTAAGACACACAAACGTGAAAGGATACCCAAAATTACACCCATCTATAAAAGATTGAATCTCACCTACCAAGAGTACATGACAAAACTACACAAGAAAGCCTCAGGACCCAAAAAATAAATCACTTATCATAAAACAAGCAATGAGAGTCTAGACAACTCAATTTTAGAGAGCACTTTAGATACTGACTTTTCAACTTACAGTATTGAAGAGGACCTTGAATATGAAAGACTAGCCAGAGTGTCATTAGAAAAAGGCTTCCAAGTTTCAATAAATTTGGAAGACATACCTCTGAATGAGAATTTAGAAACACAGACCATTGAGCAGACATATAACGAGACATGTGCAGACCATTTTTTAGTAAAAAGGGCAGGAATCCTGTCCTGCGACATGAATCAGGTAACACCAAACAAACGAAAGTTGGAGGACCTAGACGAGGATGTAGAGGAGGTAGGAATAGGAAGACACAAGAGAAACAATTACCAGAAATAGGAACCAAAGGAATTTTTAATTTGAGCACAGTTACATTAAAAGATGAGCACATATCACTGTTGAACAAGGGGCTCAAGTTCGCACCAACTAAACAGCTGAATAAATTTGAAACATATCTAGACTTGCACAAATTTACAAGAAAACTAACCCTCGCCAAGTATTACAACAAAGGATCTGTCGCATACACAGAACATAAGGAACCAGACAAAACATACAAACATTCAGATCTGAAACCGAAATCCAACTTCTATCCGCAACACATGAGGGGTTCCTTCATTGATACATTTGAACAGTTGGTAACACGTGACATAGATAGACTAGAAACCAAACCAAGGAACATAAACATAACAACAACAGAAAGGAACGCACTCAAGGATCTAGGTAACAACAGAGACCTAGTAATTAAACCTGCGGACAAAGGGGGGGGAATAGTCTTGTTGGACAAAAAGGACTACACAACAGAGTCACTCAGAATTCTTAATGATAAAAGTACATATGAAACATTGACCCAAGACCCTACAGGCGAATATAAGAAATGCTTAGACAAATTATTAAAAGAGGGATTAGAACTAGGCATATTGACTAAAAAAGAACATGGTTTTCTCCAAATTGACAATCCCATACTCCCTGTATTTTATTACCTACCAAAAGTACATAAAAACATATCCAACCCACCCGGCCGCCCAATTATATCAGGAATAGGTTCACTCACATCAAATTTGTCTCAGTATATCGATTCATACCTACAGCCATACGTCAAAACACAGAAATCATATATACAAGATACAACAGACATCATCAAGACTTTGGGCAACATCACTTGGTCAGAAGATTTTTGGATCTGCACAAGTGATGTTACCTCTCTATATACCATCATAGATCAGAAACAGGGTCTAGATGCAGTAAATCACTTTCTTTCATTGGACTCGACTTTGGACTCAAGACAAACCATCTTCATCTTGGAATGCATACAATTCATTCTACAACACAATAACTTTTGGTTTAATGACATCCATTACAGACAGACTACAGGCACAGCTATGGGGACTAGGTTTGCTCCAAGTTATGCCAACTTGTTCATGAGTAGGTGGGAGGACACCAATATCTGGTGTGGTCATGAATTTGGAGCAAACCTAGTCCTCTGGCGAAGATATATAGACGACATCATTTTCATTTGGCAAGGCACAGAAGAAAAATTACTAGAATTCCTGACATACATCAATACAAACGACAATAATTTAGTATTTACCACAAACTATAGTCGATCCACAGTAAACTTCCTGGACATCAATGTATTTGTGGAGAATTCCACAATATACACAAAGACATATCAGAAGAGCGTAGATGTCAACAGTTATATTCTGAATACTAGTGGACATCATCCCAATTGGTTACGAAGCATCCCACTAGGCCAATTTAAAAGACTGAGGAGAAACTGTACTAAACTTGAAGATTTTGAGCGACAAGCAGGGGAAATGAAAAACCAGTTTATAGAGAAAGGCTACAAGAGGGAGATACTTGAAAAAGATCTACAAATAGCCACAGAAGTCGAAAGAGACACCCTCCTGACTTACAAACACAAAGAGACATCAAGTGAAGACTTTAAGACAGTCTTCCTGACACAATTCAGTACCAATAACAGACAACTTGAAAAAATCCTGTCCAAACATTGGCACATCCTCCTAGAAGATAACCTTTTAGCTGACACCCTGTCCTCTAGGCCAAAAGTAGTCTATAGAAGAGCACCAGATTTAAAATCCAAACTCTCACATAGTCATCTCAGTAAGACAGAAGTGGTACAGACTACTTTAACAGGACAAAAACTAAGCAAGGGTTTTTTTCATTGTGGCTCTTGCAGTTACTGTAAAACACACGAAGTTAGCACCAAGAAAACCATTAGCTTTGAATCTAACATAACTGGAGAAAGGTTTGAAATACAAGAACACATCTCGTGCCAAAGCAAGGGAGTGATATACCTCATCGAATGCCCATGCCGACTACAGTATGTAGGCAGAACTGTAAGACCACTGAAAACTAGGATATCCGAACACATTAGGAATGTAAGGAAGGGACTAGAAACACACAACTTGTCCAATCACTTCAAAGAAACACATGAGAGGAACCCGGCGGGGATGAAAATCTTGGGGATCAAACTAGTGTCACCCAATTGGAGGGGAGGGGATTTTATTAAACAAATTAATAAAGAAGAGTTGAGGTGGATCTACACCCTAAAAACGCTGAAACCACGGGGTTTCAATCTAGACAATGAGGTGAGATCAGTAATCATGAACTAATATCGTACATGGATTTGCTTCATATTTGCTAAGCCATCAAGCCCCATTAGCGTACATTTTGGTGGGTTAAGCCATTAGAGCCTAGCAAATTTAATTTTACACCATGTAACCAATTTTGCAGTGAAATATACCAAAACACAGATAATTTTTCCGCATACAATAAGTTTTACTAATGGGTTAATAATTAATAATATATTAACATATTGTGTTTACATAACAAAATTTTTCACTTTTTATCCCAATTAGGTTTTATTCATAATCTTCCGATTGTCCATAACCCCATTTATCAACTTTTAACCCACAAACCACAGACTGTCACTACCTCCAAATGTAGTAACAGAAAATTCTCACACAACTAATAAATTCACCAGAAACGAACTCTCATCATTTCCCAATATTCACTAATGATTCAGTCTCAAAAATCATTCTTTATGGTCGTTATACCTTTTACATATATAATTTTTGCTTGTTTTGTTTACTATTACTATTATTATTGTTTTTCTATATCCCATTCTTTCCTTGTATATTCTTTTTATTGTATGACTGTCTGTATAGTCGTTATATAACAAATCCCCATTATAATTCGAGAAACACGCCCCCTTTTCTATGACATAAGCAAGTATGGGCATAAATAGCCCACACTGAATATGGCACTCATAGACTCCCTGAGGAAGACCTAGAAAGGTCGACACGCGTAGGAGCTAACAGGACACCGTTTCAAACAGACTGCCTTAATCAGTGCCGTAACTAGGCATTTTAGCGCTGTGTGCAAGAACTGACATTGGCGCCCCCCCGTACAAGACAGGCGCAGTGCGCGCCTTAGGCGCGCGAAAAATATATAGGGGCGTGGCTTCACGGGAAGGGGCGTGGCAACAAAATAATAGCAATTCATACTACGGTGCACAGTAGTCTCCATTATTCAAATTACGCTGCACAGTAGCACCACTACACCAGGTAGAGCCCCTTTTACATATTACAGCAGACAGCATCCCCCTTTTTACGCATTGCGGCAGATGGGACCCCTTTTTACGCATTGCGGCAGCCGGGATCCCTTTTTACGCATTGCGGCAGCCAGTCCCCCTTTTTACACATTGCGGCAGCCGGGACCCCTTTTTACGCATTGCGGCAGCCAGTCCCCCTTTTTACACATTGCGGCAGACGGGACCCTTTTTTACACATTGCGGCAGATGGGACCCCTTTTTACGCATTGCGGCAGATGGGACCCCTTTTTACGCATTGCGGCAGCCGGGACCCCTTTTTACGCATTGCGGCAGCCAGTCCCCCTTTTTACGCATTGCGGCAGCCAGTCCCCCTTTTTACGCATTGCGGCAGCCAGACCCCCTTTTTACGCATTGCGGCAGCCAGTCCCCCTTTTTACACATTTCGGCAGCTGGGACCCCTTTTTACACATTGCGGCAGACGGGACCCCTTTTTACACATTGCGGCAGACGGGTCCCCTTTTTACACATTGCGGCAGACGGGACCCCTTTTTACACATTGCAGGAGAGAGAGAGAGAGAGAGAGAGAGAGAGAGAGAGAGGGGGATATACTTACCCTCTCCCCGCTGACAGGCTCCTCGTGCATCTCCCTCTCGGTGCAGTCGTGTGAAGTCAGTTGAGAAGGAGGAGGAGGGAGGGGGAGCAGAGAGCCGCAGCAGCGCTATTTGATTGGTAGTAAGCGCTGCTGCAGCATCCCCCTCTCCTTCTGTATTGGCTGCCCGGCGCTGCTGTGGATGCTGGGATGCATTCATTCATCACCCATGGCGCTGAAGACTGCTGATGAACAGGAACAGGTCACGTGACCGCGAGGTGCAGGAAAGTGAAAGTGAAACCGGACGAAAAGCTGCAAGACTGACAAGGAAGCAAGGTGACAGCGGAAGTTGGGAATCGAGCACAGAAGAACAAGGTAAGGGCTCTGTAAGTGGGGAGGTGCACTGCGGACAGTCCCGCTCCGGGTCTCGAAGTCAGTGACACTTTTCCCCCCCAGAGACACGACCGCACTCCTCGGATCTGGCCGGCGGCAGACGCCTGTCTACACGGGCGCCTTCCGCAGCCACAGACCGAGTCAGAGAGCGGCGAGTCCAGAGCCAAAAATTACCTATCTCCTGCAACTCATCCCTCCCGCATAGCCACCTGGGGTACCCCTTCATTTGCTAGCACCGTCAGAAGATCACCTCACCCCCCCTGCCTCTCAAGACAGGATCAAGCTGCTGCAACAGACTTTTTGATCGTGACCCCCGTATATTACTGAACGAGCTCCTCTGGGACTGTGTTGTATATACCCCTCCACACATTGTGGTAGAAGTTTGAGCACAATTAAACGAGGTGGGACGCCACACTCTATTGTACTGGACTGCGGACCAAAGTATACATATGTATAGATTTCTTTCATATACATATATATATATATACACTCTTTCATTAATGTATTAATTTCCTATTTTTTCACATCTTGTTCCATTTATTCTCTCTTTCTGTCATTTTGTTTTAGAATAAATACACTTATTCTTCATATATACAGCGTATACTTGTCATTTAGTATTACAACCATTACCACCACATATTCAGGCGCAATTGTGTACCCTTATGTTATAATGGCGTTTAGGGCGCGGCAGCATGGGCCTTGCAGTAGTGCAGCATTTTGGGCAGGGGGGTCAGTATAATGATGGGTAGAGCAGCATAAACGGTGGGCAGTGGTGGTAAAAAAGAATAATAGTCATTGGTGGTCAGTGGTGCAGTATAATGGCGCTTTGGGCGCGGCCGCATGGGGCTTGCAGTAGTGCAGCATTTTGGGCAGGGGGCCAGTATAATGGCGGGTAGAGCAGCATAAACGGTGGGCAGTGTTGGTAAAAAGGAATAATCATTGGTGGCCAGTGGTATAGCCTGCCTACCTTGTGCGATGTTTGGGAGCTCAGCAGCGTGCTTGCAGCCTCCTCTCCAGTCATGTGCGCAGTGAGGGGAAGAGGAGTGTCCAGGAATTCGTCTCCTGTCTTCACAGATCACACATCGCGGTGTGATACATCGACAGTGGTAAAAAACAGCATGCGATCACGCCGCGATTCGAGAAATATTAAGTGCAGCACATACTATCTTGAGACAAGAGATTCGACCGGCGTGCCCGCGCATCGCGTCGAAAGGTACCTAAAATGTGCATACAATCCCCCGATTTCTCTCACAGATCCAGTCGAAATTGAAGGTTAGTACCGATTATCTCACAAGTGTATGGGCACCATTACAGGTAAAAAGGGGGAACTAGAAATCCTTGCAGCAAGTTTCAGGCATTACTGAAACTTGGTGGGACAAATCTCATGATTGGACAGTCAATCTAGAGGGTTATACGCTGTTCAGGAGAGACAGATTAAATAAACGGGGTGGAGGGGTATGTCTTCACGTAAAGCCATTTTAAAAACCCGATATACAGGAAGATATTCAAGAGAGGACTGAAAATACTGTAGAGACGTTATAGGTAGATAATGAAATGCATGCAGGGGTAAAGGAATAAAAAAGTTAGTACTGGGGTTATGCTACAGGCCGCCTGGTATTAATGTGTCTGATGAGGAATTGTTACTGAAGCAAATTGAAAGAGCAGCAGGAGTAGGAGACATAGTAGTGATAGGAGATTTTAACTATTCAGAGATAAATTGGAAAAACGATTCATGTGATACTGCTAGGGGTAATATGTTTTTAAACACACTAAATGATAACTACTTAGTTCAAATAATCAAGGAACCAACTAAGGGGGTCATTCCGAGTTGTTCGCTCGGTAAAAATCTTCGCATCGCAGCGATTTTCCGCTTAATGCGCATGCGCAATGTCCGCACTGCGACTGCGCCAAGTAAATTTGCTATGCACTTAGGAATTTTACTCACGGCATTTTCATCGTTCTGGCGATCGTAATGTGATTGACAGGAAATGGGTGTTACTGGGCGGAAACAGGCCGTTTTATGGGCGTGTGGGAAAAAACGCTACCGTTTCCCGAAAAACGCAGGAGTGGCTGGAGAAACGGGGGAGTGTCTGGGCGAACGCTGGGTGTGTTTGTGACGTCAAACCAGGAACGACAAGCAGTGAAATGATCGCAGATGCCGAGTAAGTCTGAAGCAACTCAGAAACTGCTACGAGGTGTGTAATCGCAATATTGCGAATACATCGTTCGCAATTTTAAGATGCTAAGATTCACTCCCAGTAGGCGGCGGCTTAGCATGAGCAAATCTGCTAAAATTCACTTGCGAGCGAACAACTCGGAATGACCCCCTAAGTACAATGCAATCTTAGACCTGGTATTAACTAACAATGGGGAACTGATATCAAATATGATAGTAGGGAAACCCATGGGAAACAGCGACCACAATATGGTCACATTCAATATCAGTTTTCATAAGCAGTCCTATAATGGCTCAACTAGGACTCTAAACTTTAGCAAAGCCAACTTTGACATGATGAGGGAAGCGTTAAGGGACATTGAATGGGAAATTTTGTTTCAAGAAAAAATACTACAGAGAAATGGGATGTATTAAAATCACTGCTAGTTAAAAATACTCTAAAATTTATTCCCACGAGTAGCAAAAAAAGGAATAAAAATCACAATCCAATGTGGCTTAACAAAAAGATAAAAGAGCTAATGGGCAAAAAAAGGCGAGCATTCAAAAATACAAATCTGACGGGAATACGGAATAATTTCAGCACTGTAAGGATTGTAACAAAATATGCAAAAAAAAAAAAAATAAGAGCGGCTAAAGTAGAAACTGAAAAACTAGTAGCAAAGGAAAGCAAAGCAAATCCCAATTTTTTTTTTTAAATACATCAATAGCAAGAGATTAAAGAAGGAGAGTATAGGCCCTTTAAAAGACAAGTTGGGAGTCTTAATAAAAAATTATAATGACATAGCGGACAAACTAAATGAGTTTTTAATCAGCGGTATTTACAAAAGAGGACCAAACGCAGGGACTAACACACAATCTCAACGAGGACAATGTCCCACTGCTAAGTGCTTATTTAAGTGAGGAGGTAGTCTGTGACCGATTAAAAAAGTTAAAGATTAATAAGTCACCTGGTCCCGATGGAATTCACCCAAGGGTTCTCATGGAGCTTCACTCTGAACTAGCAAGACCGCTATTTTTGATCTTCAAAGATTCAGTTATAGCAGGTATGGTTCCCAAAGACTGGCGTATAGCGGAAGTAGTGCCGATATTCAAAATGGGAAGTAAAGCTGAACCGGGTAATTATAGACCGGTTAGTCCTACATCTATAGTGGGGAAAGTACTGGAAGGTATTCTAAGGGATAGTGGGGGTAATTCCAAGTTGATCGCAGCAGGATTTTTGTTAGCAGTTGGGCAAAACCATGTGCACTGCAGGGGAGGCAGATTTAACATGTGCAGAGAGAGTTAGATTTGGGTGTGGTGTGTTCAATCTGCAATCTAATTTGCAGTGTAAAAATAAAGCAGCCAGTATTTACCCTGCACAGAAACAAAATAACCCACCCAAATCTAACTCTTTCTGCACATGTTATATCTGCCTCCCCTGCAGTGCACATGGTTTTGCCCAACTGCTAACAAAAATCCTGCTGCGATCAACTTGGAATTACCCCCAGTATACAGAAGTTCCTTGAAGCCAATAAGGTCATTAATAGGAACCAACATGGATTTGTGAAGGACAGATCATGTCGAACCAACTTACTTGGCTTTTATGAAACAGTAAGTGTGAACCTTGATCAGGGTAAGGAGGTAGATGTAATCTTTTTAGACTTTGCCAAAGCTTTCGACACAGTACCACTTATCTATAAGCTACAAGAAATAGGGCTAGGAAGCACATTATGCACTTGGGTCAGAAATTGGTTAAATAATAGGGAGCAGCGCGTTGTGGTTAATGGATCATTTTCAAATTGGACTGAAGTACTAAGTGGTGTGCCGCAAGGTCTGTACGTAGACCACTATTGTTCAACATTTTCATTAACGACCTAACAGTAGGTCTAGAGAGCATGGTGTCAATTTTTGCAGACGATACCAAATTGTGTAAGGTTATAAACATGGAGAGGGATGCTGAGTCTCTTCAGAATGACTAAAGGGCCCTACACACTAGGCGACCCGCCGCTGAGCTGCCCGACCGCTGATACGGCTGACATGCGACCCGGCGGCAAGGGGGAGGTGACAGGGGGAGTGAAGTTTCTTCACTCCCCCCCGTCACCCGGTGCCATAGCAATGCATGCTAATATGGACAATCTCATCCATATTGGCCTACATGCATAAGCGACAGGGCACCAACGATGAACGAGCGCAGGGCCACGCATCGTTCATCGTTGGTGCCTCCACACTGCACGATATGAACGAGTTCTCGTTCATTAATGAACGTGAACGTTCATATCGTGCAGTGTTATCTGCCAGAGTGTAGGGCCCTTTAGTTAAATTAGAAGCATGGGCAGCAAAATGGAGAATGAGCTTCAATACAGACAAGTGTAAGGTAATGCACTGTGGTAACAAGAACAAAAATAACACCTACATACTAAATGGGGTAATATTAGGGGATTCTGTACTAGAAAAAGACTTAGGTGTTCACATAGATAGCAAACTAAATAGCAGTATCCAAAGTAGGATTGTAGCAAAGATGGCTAATAAGATATTAGCATGCATAAAATGGGGAATTGACGCAAGGGACGAGAGTGTTATACTCCCATTATATAAATCACTAGTGAGGCCACATCTTGAATACTGTGTACAATTCTGGGCACCATACTACAAAAAGGATATCCTGGAGCTAGAAAAGGTGCAGAGGCGGGTGACCAAACTAATTAAGGGCATGGAGACGCTGGAATACGAGGAAAGGCTTGCAAGGCTAGGCATGTTTACACTGGAAAAGAGGAGACCAAGAGGGGACATGATCAATATTTACAAATATATAAACGGGCAATACACAGAGCTTGCGCGGGACCTGTTTTTGGTAAACAAATAAATAAATCAGCACAGAGGACACGTGGTCACTTGCTTAGGTTAGAGGAGAGGAGATTCCGAACAAAGCAAAGAAAAGGTTTTTTCACAGTAAGGACAATACGTGTTTGGAATTCCCTGCCTGAGGGAGTTGTAATGGCGGACTCAGTCAAGACCTTTAAGAATGGGTTAGATAAATTCCTAATGGATAAGGGTATCCAGGATTATGGTGCGTAGTCACGCACTATAGTTATTATAAAAAAAGAGGAATATAACACAACGGCTGACATCAGCATCAGACAAAATTAATACTGCATAGGAGACCACAAATAGGTTGAACTCGATGGACAAATTATCTTTTTTCAACCTTAGATACTATGTTAGTAAACGTCAGGTACTGTTACTTCCCTTGTTATTACCAGCCATAGGAACATGACGTGCTGTACAGCAATTATATGATTTAGTAATTCCTATAATCAGACAGGGATTCCTGGAAATTTTTATTATTATCCATTTATAGTCTTCTGTAGATTATAGAGCAGACTTTCTCCTGTGTTGCGGACTACACAACATGAATAGAGATCGGTCATCTAATGAGCAGCAATAAAACATCTTAATCACCGTACTTCATTACTCAGCAAATGCGACAGTGTTGGAAATAATGGGACGGCAATAGGTATAAAATACGGAGACCTCCAAGGGAGTCAGGACTGAGGAAACGCAGCAGAGGATCTCGGAAACATGAAGGGCATCGTTGTGATCTGTTTGGTGGCGGTGACTCTCCTGGGCCCGGATCTAGGTGAGAAGGATGAAGCTGCTCTTAGGAAATGGGTCACTTTGTGTTTTAGAAGCTTTGCAGTGTATGCGTTACATTACGTCATGAAAATTTTGCACGACAGTAATGTACAGTAACCGTGTAAATGTGAGCGCCCGTTCTGTAAGCGCCATGAAGACTTGCGTTAGAACCTTTTGCCTAAGGCACGCTAAGGCAGGGGAACTACAAGTCCCAGCACGTCCTGCTATCCAGAAGCTTAACACCACTTCCAGTCTTAGATAGAAGTTTGCAATGGGTCCAAGTCATGGTCACTGGCAGTTGGTGGCTCCCCTACTTGAATTTTGGACTGCACTGCAACCCCAGCTCTGGAGCCACCACTGATCGTGCGTCACTTTTTCTGTCCTTACTCAAGTAAAGGGATCAGCATATATGGAAATTATGGGCCTAATTCAGACCTATTTATTTATTTATTACCAGTTATTTATATAGCGCACACATATTCCGCAGCGCTGTGCAGAGAATATTTGGCCATTCACATCAGTCCCTGCCCCAGTGGAGCTTACAATCTATATTCCCTACCACATGTACAAACACACACATTCATACTAGGGTTAATTTTTGTTGGGATCCAATTGACCTACCAGTATATATATTTTGGATTGTGGGAGGAAACTGGAGTACCCGGAGGAAACCCACACAAGTACGGGGAGAATATACAAACTCCACACAGGTAGAGCCATGGTGGGAATCGAACCCATGACCTCAGTGCTGTGAGGCAGTAATGCTAACCATTACACCATCCGTGCTGCCCAGACCTGATTGCTGTTGTGTGCAGGTGTGATGCCAAACCGCAAAATAATCCTGCATTTTTTTTAATCGCTAGGCGAACGCAGGCTGATTGACAGGAAGTGGGCGTTTGGGGGTGGTAACTGGACGTTCTTTGGGCGAGTCAAACGTAGGCGTTCTCAATAGTTTTCAGGGCGAGTGTCTGAGGTCAGCTCCGGCCCGATCAGCCTGTGTGTATCGCACTGTAGGTGTAAGTCCTGGGCTACGAACAGACTGCACAGTATGGAAAAATCATTTGATGGTGAGTGAGTTGCAAACAGATTTGCAGATGTCCGCTGTCTGGCGAGGTTTTTGACGGCGTACACACATGCATTCGCACACTTGCAGGGGGCGGGCATTCACTCTCTATGGGCGGCGGCTATCTGATCGCAGATCTCTGCAAAAACGCACAGCAGAGAACAGGTCCGAATTAGGCCCTATATTTGACATTAATACTAATCTTTCCCTATCTACACCTTTGTTTTAATTTATTTTACAGGACAATGAAACTGTAATGTATGTATTCTTTGATTGTTGCTAACAACTGAAATGATGCCTAGATGATATTACACTATGGGGGACATTTACTAAGCAGTGATAAGAGCGGAGAAGTGAGCCAGTGGAGAAGTTGCCCATGGCAACCAATGAGCACTGAAGTAACATCTATAATTTGCATACTATAAAATGATACAGAGCTGCTGATTGGTTGATGGGGCAACTTCTCCACTGGCTCACTTCTCCACTCTTATCACTGCTTAGTAAATGTCACCCATAATGCTTAGCACAAACTTATAACGTGGTATAAAAAATAAGGGTGTGATAGATCTGATATTAGAGTTGCCCATACAGACTACATCTTGTAAAGGCAAACACGTTTATTTATGTAATACACCTTTAAGTAAATATATTATTCAAAACACAAGAAATATTCTGAAAGTAACCAAATAGATTGTTTTCATTAGTTTCATAGCGTTGGAATCAGTGCTTAAAGTGGTGCTAGAGAGGTGGTGGAACTCACCCCCCTCCCCAAGAAGAAAAAGAAGTAAAGTTCAGAAAGGGGGTGTGGCCTCAAAAAGGGGCGTGGTCTAAAAAGAGGAAACTAAAGGGGCGTGGTCACACAATAGTAACAATGCCCATAGTAATAGCACCCCGTAATACACATAATGCCCACAGCAGTAGCGCCCCTTATACAATGCCCACAGTTGTAGTGCTCCTTATGCAATGTCCACTTCACTGTTAGTGCCCACAGTGGTAGTGCCCCTTATATAGAACCTATAGTAGTGGTGCCCCTTATGCAATGCCCGCAATAGTAGTGCCCCTTATGTCCCCAGGAGTGATACCCCTTATGAAGTGCCCCCTTTACAATGCCCTCATTAGTAGTGCCCCCAGTAGTAATGCACTTAATGGTAATGCCCCCAGTAGTAATGTTGCCTGTATTAATGCCCCCAGTCATTTAGCACCAGTAGTTATGCCCCCTGTGCTAATGCCCCTACAGTTATGACCCCAGTTGTTTAGCCCCCATGTAGTAATGCCTTCCTGTAGTTTGCCCCCAGTAGTAATGCCCTCCTGTAGTTTGCCCCAGTAGTAATGCCCCTGTTAGTAATGCCTTCAGTAGTTAGCCCCCATGTAGTTTAACCCCCAGTAGTAATGTCCCACTGTAGTTTGCCCCCAGTAGTAATGCCCTCCTGTGGTTTGCCCCCAGTAGTAATGCCCTCCTGTAGTTTGCCCCCAGTAGTAATGCCCCCGTTTGTAATGCCCCCAGTAGTAAGCCCGTTAGTAATGCCCCCAGTAGTAATGCCCCCAGTAGTAATGCCCCCGTTTGTAATGCCCCCGTTTGTAATGCCCCCATTTGTAATGCCTTCAGTAGTTAGCCCCCATGTAGTTTAGCCCCCAGTAGTAATGCCCCACTGTAGTTTGCCCCAAGTAGTAATGCCCCTGTAGTTATACCCCCAGTAGTAATGCCCTCCTGTAGTTTGCCCCCAGCAGTTAGCCCTTGTTAGTAATGCCCCCAGTAGTTTGCCCACAATAGTAATGCCCCCCAGTAGTTTGCCCCCAGCAGTTAGCCCCCGTTAGTAATGCCCCCCAGTTGCTTGCCCACAGTAGTAAAGCCCCCAGTAGTACTGCCCCCCAATAGAAGCGCCGCTACACATAGGGAAAAAAATAAAATAAAAATCACCATACTCACCGCTCCCCGCTCCTAGACCGCTGCAGTCCTTCCTTCCGGCACCCGCTCCTCAGCACTATGAGAGAGACGTCATGACGTCTCTCCCATAGCGCACAGTGACAGAGCCAGAAGCCGGTGCTCAGTACAAAGCTCCTGCCTGTGGCTACCGCCGGGCGCCCGCTGGTAACGCAATCTCAGAGGGCGCCCGGCATCTTCCAGCGGCGGCGGCACACAGCGGGTTAGGTGAGCCGGAGGAGGCGGAACTGCGTTCGTCTCCAAGTGGAACTGACGGAACGCAGTTCCGCCCCGTTCCGGCTCACTTTAACCCCTGGTTGGAATGTATTCAGATAAAATACAGTTGTGTGTGTGAATCCCATAATGATGAGAATAGATAAGGAGGAGTTTGCCAGGTGCAGAATGTATTATATACATTCACTATTAATCAAGAATAAAACTTCAAAAACCTCTCAATGCATAATTTTTCAGTCCACCCCGAATATATATATAAAAAAACGGAAGAGCGCAGCTTCTCATATAAAAAGCTTGTAATCATCAAGGTAAATGTATTTTCAGATTATACTGTAATGGAAAGACAGCATGAAGAATGACAACCTGGATCTGGAGGTCTAACCCCCACAGCGACAGTCGTGGTGTCTACTCCTGTACTGTACGGGGTTTCTTCTCCTGCTCTTCCCTTGGCAATAACAGCCTTCTTGCTTGAGACCAAAACAGAACACCTTGGGTGTCGTTCCGACCCGATCGCACGATGCGCTTGGTCGCAGCCGTGCGATCGGGTCAGAACTGCGCATGTGCTGCGCCCGCATTGCGCGAGGTGTGTCGTTGGCCGGCAACAGCCGTCGCCGGGCAGCGATGCCACTAGCCTAGAAAGCGGTCGCAGCGGCGACCGCAAGAAGATTGACAGGAAGAAGGCGTTTTCTGGGCATGAAGATCCGAACGCAGGCGGGTCGAGGCGTTTGGAGGGCGGATGTCTGAAGTCGATTCCGGGATCTGCAACGTTGGATTCATCGCACAGGGTAAGTAAGTCTTACCCTGGTCTAGTTTTACACAAATTTTTTTTGCATAGCAGGGCTGCACAAGCGATCGCAGCCCTGCTATGCTAAAATACACTTCCCCGCAGGCGGCGTCTAGTTGATCGCACGGGCAGCATAAAGTTGCTAATGTCATTATTACCAGAAACCCGGGAACCCTACCCTCATTACGTGAGCTCCACTATTGTTTGCATGTTACAGCCAGGAGAAGAACACCTTCCCTAGATCCATGCTCTGCTCCCAGAAGTTTTACTAACTGGCTTCTCCCATGTCTTCTCATAGCTGTGAATTATTGTTTGATAAATAATTATTTCAGCGGCCTCTCCTTTTACTGCAATCTGATACGATGGTCATCACATTTATTTGCGGAATTGTCTCCTGAGGTTAGACTTGTAGCGCGTGAGACCATTGGTGCAAAACCTAGATGCTGTGCTGTGTACATCCTTAGCAATTGGCCTCCAGTGTACTTGCTAAACTGCCCGGAATTGCACTGATGAAATGAAGGAATGTTTTTGACCACTTGTCTTTTGTTTGTATCCAGCTCAGGGTTTGGAATGCTACTTCTGCTCGACACCCACTTCTGCCCATCAGTGCATGACCAGGAAGAACTGTTCCGATCAGCAGAGCTGGTGCTCCACCACCGTCTATGGACCAGGGGGTAATGGCCATCTCCACTGAGAACAGGACTATCTCAACGTGCACTGCGAACATCATTGTCTTATTTACACATTAATAGTTCTACATGAATAATATAAAATTCCACTTTATACAGTAAAATATGGAGGAGGGGAGGCGTGAAGTGGAAATAAAATAGAGATTTTTCCCTTAAACTGCAGATATTCCATAATACGCCTATGCCGGTGCTACTACTAGGTTAATGCAGGTGGTCACCTAAGGTAACATTGGTCAGGAGGGTTCCAATAGACTTGATAATAATATCACTCATTGGCCCTCATTCCGAGTTGATCGGTCGCAAGGCGAATTTAGCAGAGTTACACACGCTAAGCCTACGCCTACTGGGAGTGTATCTTAGCATCCTAAAATTGCGACCGATGTATTCGCATTATTGCGATCACAAACTACTTAGCAGTTTTAGAGTAGCTCCACACTTACTCTGCCTGTGCGATCAGTTCAGTGTTTGTCGTTCCTGGATTGACGTCAGAAACACACCCAGCGTTCGCTCAGACACTCCCCCGTTTCTCCGGCCACTCCTGCGTTTTTTCCGGAAACGGTAGCGGTTTCATCCACACGCCCCTAAAACGCCGTGTTTCCGCCCAGTAACACCCATTTCCTGTCAATCACACTACGATCGCCGGAGCGAAGAAAATGCCGTGAGTAAAAATCCTATCTTCATAGCAAAGTTACTTGGCGCAGTCGCAGTGCGACTATTGCGCATGCGCACTAAGCGAAATTTCACTGCGATGCGATGAAAAATAACGAGCGATCAACTCGGAATGAGGGCCATTATCAGTTTTTGTAATTTCCTGCAGCTTCCCCACACACACACACAGAGCTTCTGTCATTAATATGTAGTAGTGCAGCAAACAGCTCCTTACCTGTGATACCTGGGCAGCCTCTTCTCCATGTCTGCGGTACCTCTGCAGCCTCTTCTATATGTCTGTGGTACCTGGGCAGCCTCTTCTCCATATCTGTGATACCTGGGCAGAAACTTCTCCATGTCTGTGGTGCCTAGGCAGCCTCTTCTCCATGTCTGTGGTACCTGGGCAGCCTCTTCTCCATATCTGTGATACCTGGGCAGCTACTTCTCCATGTCTGTGGTACCTAAGCAGCCTGTTCTCCATGTCTGTGGTACCTAGGCAGCCTCTTCTCCATGTCTGTCGTACCTGTGCAGCCTCTTCTCCATGTCTGTGGTACCTAGGCAGCCTCTTCTCCATGTCTGTGGTGCCAGTGCAGCCTCTTCTCCATGTCTGTGGTACCTGTGCAGCCTCTTCTCCCCCATGTCTGTGGTGCCTGTGCAGCCTCTTCTCCCCCATGTCTGTGGTACCTGTGCAGCCTCTTCTCCATGTCTGTGGTACCTGTGCAGCCTCTTCTCCCCCATGTCTGTGGTGCCTGTGCAGCCTCTTCTCCCCCATGTCTGTGGGGCCTGTGCAGCCTCTTCTTCCCCATGTCTGTGGTGCCTGTGCAGCCTCTTCTCCTCCATGTCTGTGGTACCTGTGCAGCCTCTTCTCCCCCATGTCTGTGGTACCTGTGCAGTCTCTTCTCCCCCATGTGTGTGGTACCTGTGCAGCCTCTTCTCCCACATGTCTGTGGTACCTGTGCAGACTCTTCTCCCCCATGTCTGTGGTACCTGTGCAGCCTCTTCTCCCCCATGTTTGTGGTACCTGTGCAGCCTCTTCTCCCCCATGTCTGCGGTACCTGTGCAGCCTCTTTTCCCCCATGTTTGTGGTACCTGTGCAGCCTCTTCTCCCCCATGTCTGTGGCACCTGTGCAGCCTCTTCTCCTCCATGTATGTGGTGCCTGTGCAGCCTCTTCTCCCCATGTCTGTGGTGCCTGTGCAGCCTCTTCTCCCCATGTCTGTGGTGCCTGTGCAGCCTATTGTCCCCATGTATGTGGTACCTGTGCAGCCTCTTCTCCTCCATGTCTGTGGTACCTGTGCAGCCTCTTCTCCCCCATGTCTGTGGTGCCTGTGCAGCCTCTTCTCCAACATGTCTGTGGTGCCTGTGCAGCCTCTTCTCCCCCATGTATGTGGTACCTGTGCAGCCTCTTCTCCCCCATGTCTGTGGTGCCTGTGCAGCCTCTTCTCCTCCATGTCTGTGGTGCCTGTGCAGCCTCTTCTCCTCCATGTCTGTGGCGCCTTTGCAGCCTCTTCTCCTCCATGTCTGTGGTACCTGAGCAGCCTCTTCTCCCCCATGTCTGTGGTGCCTGTGCAGCCTCTTCTCCCCCCATGTATGTGGTACATGTGCAGCCTCTTCTCCCCATGTCTGTGGTGCCTGTGCAGCCTTTTCTCCCCATGTCTGTGGCACCTGTGCAGCCTCTTCTCCCCAATGTATGTGGACGTGTGCAGCCTCTTCTCCCCCATGTATGTGGTACCTGTGCAGCCTCTTCTCCTATATGTATGTGGTGCCTGTGCAGCCTATTCTCCCCATGTCTGTGGTACCTGTGCAGCCTCTTCTCCATGTCTGTGGTACCTATGCAGCCTCTGCTCCCCCATGTATGTGGTACCTGTGCAGCCTCTTCTCCCCATGTCTATGGTATCTGTTCAGCCTCTTCTCTCCATGTCTGTGGTGCCTGTGCAGCCTCTACTCTCCATGTCTGTGGTACCTGTGCAGCCCCTTTTCCCCATGTCTGTGGTACCCATGTGTGTGGTACCTGTGCAGCCTCTTCTCCCCCATGTCTGTGCAGCTTCTTCTCCCCCATGTATGTGGTGCCTGTGCAGCCATCTTCTCCCCCATGTATTTGGTACCTGTGCAGCCTCTTCTCCCCATGTCTGTGGTACCAGTGCAGCCTCTTCTCCCCATGTCTGTGGTACCTGTGCAGCCTCTTCTCCCCCATGTATGTGGTACCTGTGCAGCCTCTTCTCCCCCATGTCTGTGCAGCCTCTTCTCCCCCATGTATGTGGTGCCTGTGCAGCCATCTTCTCCCCCATGTATTTGGTACCTGTACAGCCTCTTCTCCCCATGTCTGTGGTACCTGTGCAGCCTCTTCTCCTCCATGTATGTGGTACCTGTGCAGCCTCTTCTCCCCCCTGTATGTGGTGCCTGTGCAGCCATCTTCTCCCCTATGTCTGTGGTACCTGTGCAGCCTCTTCTCCCCCATGTCTGTGGCACCTGTGCAGCCTCGTCTCCCCCATGTATGTGGTACCCGTGCAGCCTTTTCTCTTCCATATCTGTGGTACCTGTGCAGCCTCTTCTCCCCCATGTATGTGGTACCTGTGCAGCCTCTTCTCCCCATGTCTGTGGTACCCATGCAGCCTTTTCTCCTCCATGTATGTGGTACCTGTGCAGCCTCTTCTCCCCCATGTATGTGGTGCCTGTGCAGCCTCTTCTTCCCCATGTCCGTGGTACCTGTGCAGCCTCTTCTCCCCCATGTCTGTGGTACCCGTGCAGCCTTTTCTCCTCCATGTCTGTGGTACCTGTGCAGCCTCTTTTCCCCCATGTATGTGGTACCTGTGCAGCCTTTTCTCCTCCATGTATGTGGTACCTGTGCAGCCTCTTCTCCCCTATGTCTGTGCTGCCTGTGCAGCCTCTTCTTCCCCATGTCTGTGGTGCCTGTGCAGCCATCTTCTCCCCCATGTCTGTGGTACCTGTGCAGCCTCTTCTCCCCATGTCTGTAGTACCTGTGCCTCTTCTCCCCCATGTCTGTGGCACATGTGCAGCCTCGTCTCCCCCATGTATGTGGTACCTGTGCAGCCTCTTCTCCCCCATGTATGTGGTACCTGTGCAGCCTCTTCTCCCCATGTCTGTGGTACCAGTGCAGCCTCTTCTCCCCATGTCTGTGGTACCTGTGCAGCCTCTTCTCCCCCATGTCTGTGGTACCTGTGCAGCCTCTTCTCCCCCATGTCTGTGGTGTCTGTGCAGCTTCTTCTCCCCCATGTATGTGGTGCCTGTGCAGCCATCTTCTCCCCCATGTATTTGGTACCTGTGCAGCCTCTTCTCCCCATGTCTGTGGTACCTGTGCAGCCTCTTCTCCTCCATGTATGTGGTACCTGTGCAGCCTCTTCTCCATGTATGTGGTGCCTGTGCAGCCATCTTCTCCCCCATGTCTGTGGTACCTGTGCAGCCTCTTCTCCCCCATGTCTGTGGCACCTGTGCAGCCTCGTCTCCCCCATGTATGTGGTACCTGTGCAGCCTCTTCTCCCCATGTCTGTGGTACCAGTGCAGCCTCTTCTCCCCATGTCTGTGGTACCTGTGCAGCCTCTTCTCCCATATGTATGTGGTACCTGTGCAGCCTCTTCTCCCCCATGTCTGTGGTACCTGTGTAGCCTCTTCTCCCCCATGTCTGTGGTGTCTGTGCAGCTTCTTCTCCCCCATGTATTTGGTACCTGTGCAGCCTCTTCTCCCCATGTCTGTGGTACCTGTGCAGCCTCTTCTCCTCCATGTATGTGGTACCTGTGCAGCCTCTTCTCTCCCATGTATGTGGTGCCTGTGCAGCCATCTTCTCCCCCATGTCTGTGGTGCCTGTGCAGCCTCTTCTCCCCCATGTCTGTGGTGCCTGTGCAGCCTCTTCTCCCCCATGTCTGTGGTACCTGTGCAGCCTCTTCTCCCCATGTCTGTGGTACCTGTGTAGCCTTTTCTCCCCCATGTCTGTGGTACCTGTTCAGCCTCTTCTCCCCCATGTCTGTGGTACCTGTGTAGCCTCCTCTCCCCATGTCTGTGGTACCTGTGTAGCTTCTTCTCCCCATGTCTGTGGTAACTGTGCAGCCTCTTCTTCCCCATGTCTGTGGTACCTGTGTAGCCTTTTCTCCACCATGTATGTTGAACCTGTGCAGCCTCTTCTCCCCATGTATGTGGTACCTGTGCAGCCTCTTCTCCCCCATGTATGTGGTGCCTGTGCAGCCATCTTCTCCCCCATGTCTGTGGTACCTGTGCAGCCTCTTCTCCCCCATGTCTGTGGTACATGTGCAGCCTCTTCTCCCCATGTCTGTGGTACCTGTGTAGCCTTTTCTCCCCCATGTCTGTGGTACCTGTTCAGCCTCTTCTCCCCCATGTCTGTGGTACCTGTGCAGCCTCTTCTCCCCATGTCTGTGGTACCTGTGCAGCCTCTTCTCCCCCATGTCTGTGGTACCTGTGCAGCCTCTTCTCCCCATGTATGTGGTGCCTGTGCAGCCTCTTCTCCCCATGTCTGTGCCTGTGGTACCTGTGTAGCCTCTTCTCCCCATGTCTGTGGTACCTGTTCAGCCTCTTCTCCCCATGTCTTTGGTACCTGTGTAGCCTTTTCTCCACCATGTATGTGGTACCTGTGCAGCCTCTTCTCCCCCATGCCTGTGGTACCTGTGCAGCCTTTTCTCCCCATGTCTGTGGTACCTGTGCAGCTTCTTCTCCCCCATGTATGTGGTACCTGTGCAGCCTCTTCTCCCCATGTCTGTGGTACCCGTGTAGCCTTTTCTCCTCCATGTATGTGGTACCTGTGCCGCCTCTTCTCCTCCATGTATGTGGTACCTGTGCAGCCTCTTCTCCCCCATGTATGTGGTGCCTGTGCAGCCATCTTCTCCCCCATGTCTGTGGTACCTGTGCAGCCTCTTCTCCCCCATGTCTGTGGTGCCTGTGCAGCCTCTTCTCCCCCATGTCTGTGGTACCTGTGTAGCCTCTTCTCCCCATATCTGTGGTACCTGTGTAGCCTCTTCTCCCCATGTCTGTGGTACCTGTGCAGCCTCTTCTTCCCCATGTCTGTGGTGCCTGTGTAGCCTTTTCTCCACCATGTATGTTGAACCTGTGCAGCCTCTTCTCCCCATGTATGTGGTACCTGTGCAGCCTCTTCTCCCCCATGTATGTGGTGCCTGTGCAGCCATCTTCTCCCCCATGTCTGTGGTACCTGTGCAGCCTCTTCTCCCCCATGTCTGTGGTGCCTGTGCAGCCTCTTCTCCCCATGTCTGTGGCACCTGTGTAGCCTTTTCTCCCCCATGTCTGTGGTACCTGTTCAGCCTCTTCTCCCCCATGTCTGTGGTACCTGTGCAGCCTCTTCTCCCCATGTCTGTGGTACCTGTGCAGCCTCTTCTCCCCCATGTCTGTGGTACCTGTGCAGCCTCTTCTCCCCATGTATGTGGTGCCTGTGCAGCCTCTTCTCCCCATGTCTGTGCCTGTGGTACCTGTGTAGCCTCTTCTCCCCATGTCTGTGGTACCTGTTCAGCCTCTTCTCCCCATGTCTGTGGTACCTGTTCAGCCTCTTCTCCCCATGTCTTTGGTACCTGTGTAGCCTTTTCTCCACCATGTATGTGGTACCTGTGCAGCCTCTTCTCCCCCATGCCTGTGTTACCTGTGCAGCCTCTTCTCCCTATGTCTGTGGTACCTGTGCAGCTTCTTCTCCCCCATGTATGTAGTACCTGTGCAACCTCTGCTCCATGTATGTGGTACCTGTGCAGCCTCTTCTCCCCATGTCTGTGGTACCTGTGCAGCCTCTTCTCCCCCATGTCTGTGGTACCTGTGCAGCCTCTTCTCCCCATGTACGTGGTACCTGTGCAGCCTTTCCTCCATGTCTGTGGTACCTGTGCAGCCTCTTCTCCCCCATGTATGTGGTACCTGTGCAGCCTTTCCTCCATGTCTGTGGCACCTGTGTAGCCTCTTCTCCCCCATGTATGTGGTACCTGTGCAGCCTCTCCTCCATGTATGTGGTACCTGTGCAGACTCTTCTCCCCCATCTATGTGGTACCTGTGCAGCCTTTCCTCCATGTCTGTGGTGCCTGTGCAGCCTCTTCTCCCTCCATGTTTGTGGTACCTGTGCAGCCTCTTCTCCCCATGTATGTGGTACCTGTACAGCTTCTTCTCCCCATGTATGTGGTACCTGTGCAGCCTCTTCTCCCCCATGTCTGTGGTACCTGTGCAGCCTCTTCTTCCCCATGTCTGTGGTGCCTGTGCAGCCTCTTCTTCCCCATGTATGTGGTACCTGTGCAGCCTTTCCTCCATGTCTGTGGTACCTGTGCAGCCTCTTCTCCCCCATGTATGTGGTACCTGTGCAGCCTTTCCTCCATGTCTGTGGTACCTGTGCAGCCTCTTCTCCCCCATGTATGTGGTACCCGTGCAGCCTGTCCTCCATGTCTGTGGCACCTGTGTAGCCTCTTCTCCCCCATGTATGTGGTACCTGTGCAGCCTCTCCTCCATGTATGTGGTACCTGTGCAGACTCTTCTCCCCCATCTATGTGGTACCTGTGCAGCCTTTCCTCCATGTCTGTGGTGCCTGTGCAGCCTCTTCTCCCTCCTTGTTTGTGGTACCTGTGCAGCCTCTTCTCCCCATGTATGTGGTACCTGTACAGCTTCTTCTCCCCATGTATGTGGTACCTGTGCAGCCTCTTCTCCCCCATGTCTGTGGCACCTGTGTAGCCTTTTCTCCCCCATGTCTGTGATGCCTGTGCAGCCTCTTCTCCCCCATGTATGTGGTACTTATGCAGCCTCTTCTCCCTATGTCTGTGGTACTGTACGCTTGGAGTAGATTGGGTGCTGTAACCACACTTCATAGTGAGGAATAGGTGATGCCAGTGCCAGATTAAGGTCCACATGGGCCTGGAGCTGAAATTTCTGAAGGGCCTCTTGTGTACCTCCAGAGCGGGAAAGAGAGGGGGGGCGGGGGGGGGGGGGATATAAAGACTCTTTCTATTTTGCACAAGATGTTGCTGGCTGCTTACTTCTATCTGAAATCAACATTGTAGGTTCAGTGTGAGCAGATCCAGGGACTACTGGCAGGGGCAAAACTAGAACATTGTGGGCCCCCTGCCAATGTCACAACAATGACCCTTAACGGGGCAGGAGGGAGTGAGAGACAAAGATGACGTCAAGGGAAGATAGAGGAGGGAGAAAGAGAGGGTTTCATGAAAATTGAAGGAATGAGAGGAGAGAGAGGAGTGAGAGAGAGGGTGTCAGGTAGAAAGAGAAAAGGATGAAGGGAGAGAGAGAGGGGGCATCAGGGAGATAGAGGGAGGGTGTCAGAGAGACAACGGGGGGGAAGAGCAGGAGAGAGGGAGGGTGCGAACAGGAGTGAGTGTGTGTCAGGGAGGGAGGGGGGAGAAAAAGAGGGAGTTTTAGGGAGAGAAAGGGTGTCAGGGAGAGAGACAGTGACAGGGAGAGAGAAGGCAACAGTGTTAGAGAGACAGCATCAAGAAGAAAGGGGGGAGAGAGAAAGAGAGAGAAAGAGAGAGCAGTGTGAGAGAAAGAGAGAGCAGTGTGAGAGAAAGAGAGAGCAGTGGCCCTCATTCCGAGTCGTTCGCTCGGTATTTTTCATCGCATCGCAGTGAAATTCCGCTTAGTACGCATGCGCAATATTCGCACTGCTACTGCGCCAAGTAATTTTACAATGGAGATAGTATTTTTACTCACTGCTTTTTCATCGCTCCGGCGATCGTAGTGTGATTGACAGGAAATGGGTGTTACTGGGCGGAAACACTGCGTTTTCGGGGCGTGTGGATAAAAACGCTACCGTTTCCGGAAAAAACGCAGGAGTGGCCGGAGAAACGGGGGAGTGTCTGGGCGAACGCTGGGTGTGTTTATGACGTCAAACCAGGAACGACAAGCACTGAACTGATCGCAGATGCCGAGTAAGTCTGAAGCTACTCTGAAACTGCTAAGTAGTTTGTAATCGCAATATTGCGAATACATCGGTCGCAATTTTAAGAAGCTAAGATACACTCCCAGTAGGCGTAGGCTTAGCCTGAGCAACTCTGCTAAATTCGCCTTGCGAGCGATCAACTCGGAATGAGGGCCAGTGTGAGAGAAAGAGAGAGAGAGAGTGTTAGGAAAATGGGGAGGAGGAGCAAGCAAGAGACACTACCTGACTACAGCACAGGATGAAGGGAGGGAGGGTTAGATGGACAGATGGATGGGGGGCATGGACAGAAAGAGCACCATATAGGGTCTTAGACTGACAGACGGACGGGGGGGCATAGATGGACAGATGGATGGACAGAGCACCATATGGGAGTATAGATGGATAGACTGACAAGGAACGTGGGGCATAGATGGACAGACGGATGGCCAGAGCACGATATGGGGCATAGATGGTCAGGCAGAAAGACGTGGGGGCATAGATGGACGGACAGAGCACCACATGGGGGCATAGAAGATGGATAGATAGACGAACAAAGGAGTGCATAGATGGACGGACGGGGCATAGACGGACAGAGCACCATATGGGAGCATAAAAGTATAGAAGGACAGACAGACATAGGTGGGGGCATAGACAGACAGAGCACAATATGGGGGCATAGAAGGACCGGGCATAGATGGATGGGGGTTGGGGGAATCGATGGGACAGAACACCATATGGGGGCATACTGCAGATAGATAGACGGGGGCAGGGTATAAACAAACGGACAGGGGGTGGGGGGCATAGTTGGACGGGGGAGTGCATAGACAGATGGGGGGTGCATAGACAGATGGGGGGTGGTGGGGGGGTGTAGACAGATGGGGGTGGGGCATAGATAGACATACTGTATGGACGGATGGTAGGGGAGCTCACCGTCAGCAGGATTGTGTTGCTCTGTCCAAGCACGACCCGTCCGTCAACCACTCTTCCAGGTTCTCTCCAACAAGCGGCTTCGGTCAAACATTGAGGACGACTCTGCACCCTGCCTCCCTCCCCTGAAATAAATTGCCGGGCCCTGAACCCAGCCCACAGCAGTACTGATTTAAAAATAAAAATGACTACTGGGACTGCTGCGCTTGGGATGGGTGCGGAGGCGGCAGTGCTCTGACTGGCACTACCTGGGCTGACACACTAGTCTGCAGGGTGACACAGTCCCGGAAAGGATATCTCTCTGAGCTGCCATACTCACTGCTGATACTGCGGGGGCTGTCAGGTATTACTGGCCGTGGCTTAGTGTAACCTCCGGTGGGATGGGGGGTTTGTCATGATTGGCTGCGGCTCAGTAGTGTAGCCTCAGGTTTAGGGGGGGAATGCTCCGGCAGAGGGAGGAGAGGGGATCGGGCTTTAATGCCCACGGCTCTCTATAACCTCCGGTGCGGTGGGGGTGAAGGGCTCCGGCCAGCACTGTATGCTCCAGGGATGTGAGGAAGGAAGATCGGGGATCAATGCCCGCGGCTATTTGTAACCTCCGATGGGGTTAAGGGAGTTAAGGCTGCACTGTAAGCTCCGGGGGTTGGAGTAGAGGGGATCGGGCTTTATGGCCCGCAGCTTCCTGTAACGTCTGGTGGGGGTTACGGAGTTCGGGCTTACTGTAACCTCCGGACAGGGGTGGTCACGCTGAACTTCAAGCTCCGGGTGTTGGGGCGGATGCGGGATACCTGTGGCTGCACTGTAAGCTTCGGCGGGAGGCAGACATGCAGGCACCTGTATTCTCCTGGGTGGATAGCAGGGAGGGGAGGTGACAGCCAGAGCCAGCAGGGTTTGCTTAGGGCCTGGGAGGACGACCGCTGGCAGCTTTTGATAGGAACTTTTTTTTTCTGCCAATTAGGACTGTCTCTGATGGGCCTATTTTCATGGGGAGGCCTGGAGCTGCAGCTCCATCCGCCCCATTGTTAATCCGGCCCTGGGTGATGCCACTCTCAACCTCTCATCAGCTGATATGAGAACCTCCATCTGCGGGAAAAGAGGCCACTGACTTTCCACCAGCCCTGTTTAACCTTTACACGTATATTATTTGTTCATACTGACCTCTGTACTGACAAATGATTTTCCATATTACAATGCAGTTACAGTACTTGCTGCAAAGGTCGGGAATAATCATTCATGTTTTCTTTCTTCAAGGCTACCCCTTCATAAATAATAGGCTTGTGATTCATGATTGTGCCGAGTTCTGTAACGCAAGTAACCCCAATGACCTGGGGGTAACAAGACCCACTCTCTGCTGCCAGGAGGACTTGTGCAACATTATCAGTAAAGTGCCGGGTTCCAGAGTCACCCCTTGGGAAACCATCCTGATTGGAATCACAGCTGCAATCCTACTGCAAGCTTGGAGATAACAAGTTATTGACCGGTGATGGCTGCTTTGCTAGGTCACCAGGCAAAATGTTCCTCATTAAAATAACCTGTATGTACAGTATAATGGCTTCCCAACGCTGGGCCCAGCTCTCTCCTGCACCTGACAATAACAATAAGAAAAAGTCACAAACTTGTATTTTCTTTTCTTGCCTTGTCCCAGTCTTGGATCAGCGAAACGCGTGTAGTCATTGGGCTGTATAATATTGGGTGTGGTTCGTTTTATCGACAGTGTCTAGGTCGACAATGTTTAGGTCGACCACTATAGGTCGACAGTCACTAGGTCGACATGGATGGAAGGTCGACAGGGTTTCTAGGTCGACATATGCTAGGTCGACATGCTTCGGGCATGGTGCCTTCGCTCCGCTACCGCTTCGCTCGGCACACTTTACCGTTCCAATCGTAGTCCACATGGATCGTTAAGTATGAAAAAATCCCCCCCCCAAAAATTTTTTTTAAAAACTCATGTCGACCTTTAGACCTGTCGACCTAGCACATGTCGACCTAGAAACACTGTCGACCTTCCATCCATGTCGACCTAGTGACTGTCGACCTAGAGTGGTCGACCTAAACATTGTCGACCTAGACACTGTCGATCTTCAGACCGGATCCCATAATATTATGTATCCACAGAGATGAATTGGGATCAGTATGATATCCCAGCTGCCGGGATCCGGTCAGGTGTGTCCCCTCGTGGGCTCGCTGCACTTGCCACGCTTTGGGCCCGGTGCACAGTGGACCACCCCCCAAGTGGGGATTCCAGCCAGCTGGAGCTGGGGGTGACTGTCTTTGTGTGAAAAGAATTGGCGTAATCCCATTCTGTAACTAGAATATTTGACATCCATAATTTATATCCTTCATATCAAAATTATAGAATTGAGTGAGCTTTACGTGTCAGTGCCGACATCACGCAGCGACGGTATATGAAACTAATTTTAAAATAATTGTGTGTGGAAAGAAATACACATTTATCTCTTGGCGGTTAAAACAATTTCATTTGGGGCATTAGGTAAAGAGGGGCAGCTACCAATAGACGGATCTGATGAACATAAGAGTTTTGAGCGTTACAGCAAGAAGTGTCTTACCCTTATCTTCACTGAAACTTACTCATTATAATATAATCAGTGCTAATTATCATCCACCCGCCTCAAGTGAGGACGTGTTTTACAAGCTTATGCCGCAATGCATCATTATACTGACTGAAGAGATGCACAGTGGGATGTACACAGTTCGCTATCCCTCGGACAAGACGTTAATCTGAGTATATCAGCCAATTAGAAGAAGTCATGGTTACCGCCAATAATCTTTTATGAGAAATAGAATGGGTGATGGGGGTCATTCCGAGTTGATCGCTCGCTGCCGTTTTTCTCAGCGCAGCGATCAGGTCTCTACTGCGCATGCATATGCACCGCAATGCGCATGCGCGTCGTACGGGTACAAAGCGGATCGTTGCTGAGCTATGGATTTAATGAAGAATCCATTCGCACGAGCGATCGCAAGGAGATTGACAGGAAGAGGGCGTTTGTGGGTGGCAACTGACCGTTTTCTGGGAGTGTTTGGAAAAACGTAGGCGTGTCCAAGCATTTGCTGGGCGGGTGTCTGACGTCAATTCCGGGCCCAGACAGACTGAAGTGATCGCAAGGGCTGAGTAAGTCCAGAGCTACTCAGAAACTGCACAAAATGTTTTTGTACTGCTCGGCTGCACAGGCGTTCGCACACTTGCAAAGCAAAAATACACTCCCCCGTGGGCGGCGACTATGCGTTTGCACGGCTGCTAAAAGTAGCTAGCGAGCGATCAACTCGGAATGAGGGCCGATATACAGTACTAGTATAAATATACACAGCAATGTTTTTAGCACTTTTTCTATGATCTTTTCTCATTGTCAAAGTTTATTTCGCTCATCTTAACACTCAAAAGTCAGTTATCAAGTAGAGGCTTACACTAATTAAGGCGAATAAAGATTTTTGGATCTCAAGCGCAAACTCATTTCTCGTTTTTGTGAATTTTTGAATTGCACGTTTTTGGAGCTTGGAGGTTGCCCTAATGCTTATAGAGAGTCAAAATAGAAGTTATCTATAGGTTTCCGGGCAGGACAAACCCCACAGCTGTTTCCAATAAAGTGGCCAGGTGCTAGAGTCTCCATGGAGTCTTCCTCCATATCTGCATATAAGAAGATATTGACCAGCATTAGACGATGACTGAAGACCAATCTCCAGGTCAAGTTTTGGTTAGATAAGTCAACAGACAAACTTTTCCACTTGCCTTGGAGAGAGATAAACTGGAAAGAAATAAAGTACCAACCAATCAGCTCCTGTCTTTTTTCAAACCATAGGCCCAGACTTATAAGGCCTTGGAGAGTGATAAAGTTCCAAGCAATCAGCTCCTAACTCATTTTTCAAACACAGCCTGTAACATGGCAGTTAGGAGCTGGTTGGTTGGTACTTTATCACCGTGCAATTTATCACTCTCCAAGACTTGATAAATCTGGGCCATAGCCTGCAACATGGCAATTAAAAGCTGATTGGTTGGTACTTTATCTCTCTTCACTTTAGCTGTCTCCAAGGGGCAGATGTACTAAGACTTGGAGACAAATGACATTTAGGAGCGGGTTGGTTGGTAGTTTATCTCTCTCCAGGGATTTACACATCACGTCCTATATAAGATATTCTCTGCCATGGCCACATTCCATGTGACTGTGACCTCCTGCTCTGTCCCTCAGGGCTTTAAAAGGAAATCAGTTCTGCACATGATGTAGAGGAGAGCGGTGAGTCATAGACTGATGGTTAGATAGTGGAGGAAGCAGGGTCCCCCAGCAGCACACGGCCGTGATGTCATCCTCAGGTCACGCTGACGTCAGAAGATTTTGCTCTCAGACCCACCTCAATGTGAAATACGGTCATTCATCCCACTTGTTACCAATTTTATTGCATTGGTTATCTTCTCCTTTTCTTCCATCAATAAAATTATTTCTACATAAAGTGTCTGAATCTGTACTTAAACACTTGCCTGGCGTGATCGCACAGGGGGCTTATTCATGCAGATGCAATCACAAGTGTGATATTCTAGGCTGCGGAACGGCTAGTGTTAGCAAGTGAATCTGCCGCCCAGAAATAACTGCAATAACAAGGAACATTAGGGGTTGTTCCGAATGGTTAGCAAAGCAAAAAAGTTAGCAATTGGGCAAAACCATGGCCAATATTTACTAAGAATTCGAGTTTGTCTGTTTTGTGTTTTTTTTTTCTAAGTCCCAATCCAGGAATTCACTAAGCACCAATCTCGGCAGTGTTTGGACTATTCGTAATGGTTTGATTTGCAAAGTTCCAAAATACGAATGAATAGACCATCGGTCAAACACGGCTGTTATTTCATACAATACGGGCATTCACTATTCATTCGTATTTGGGTGTTAGTTTCTGAGTGCTCAAGTGCGGGTCTGTTTTTTTTCGAATCGTTAAAAAAAGCAGCAAAAAAATAGACCTGCTTTTTCCAGTCGAGTTTGGATAACCATGCACGGATCAGTGAGATCTGTGCATGGTTATCTATGGGAAAGGGTCTGTTTAGTGTAAAAACTGAAAAAAAAATTGCGTGGGGTCCCCCCTCCTAAGCATAACCAGCCTCGGGCTCTTTGAGCCGGTCCTGGTTGAAAAAATATGGGGGGAAAAATGACAGAGGTTCCCCCATATTTCTTCAACCAGCACCAGGCTCTGCGCCTGGTCCTGGTTCCAAAAATATGGGGGACAAAAAGCGTAGGGGTCCCCCGTATTTTTGAAACCAGCACCGGGCTCCACTAGCCAGGAACATAATGCCACAGCCGGGTGACACTTTTATACTGGTCCCTGCGGCCCTGGCATTACATACCCGACTAGTCAACCCTGGCCGGGGTACCCTGGAGGAGTGGGAACCCCTTAAATCAAGGGGTCCCCCCCTCCAGCCACCCAAGGGCCAGGGGTGAAGCCCGAGGCTGTCCCCCCCATCCAAGGGCGGCGGATGGGGGGCTGATAGCCTTTAAAAAAAATGTCAATATTGTTTTTAGTAGCAGTACTACAAGTCCCAGCAAGCCTCCCCCGCAAGCTGGTACTTGGAGAACCACAAGTACCAGCATGCTGTGGAAAACCGGGCCCGCTGGTACCTGTAGTACTACTACTAAAAAAATACCCCCCAAAAAAACAGGACACACACCGTGAAAGTATAAGTTTATTACATACATGCACACCTCCATACATACATACATACTTACCTATGTTCCCACGAGGCTCGGTCCTCTTCTCCATGTAGAATCCTTGGGGTACCTGTGAAAAAAATTATACTCACATAATCCAGTGTAGAATCAGACCTTTGTATAATCCACGTACTTGGCAAAATAATAAAACGGAAACCCGACCACGCACTGAAAGGGGTCCCATGTTTACACATGGGACCCCTTTCCCCGACTGCCAGGACCCCCCCTGACTCCTGTCAAAGAGGGTCCCTTCAGCCAATCAGGGAGCACCACGTCGTGGCACTCTCCTGATTGGCTGTGTGCTCCTGTAGTGTCTGTGAGGCAGCACACGGCACAGATACAATGTAGCCAATGGTGGGAACTTTGGGGTCAGCGGTGAGGTTACTTTCGGTCAACCGCTGACCGCAAAGTTCCCACCATTGGCTACAATGGAGCGCATAGGCGCTACATTGTATCTGTGCCGTGTGCTGCCTCACAGACACTACAGGAGCACACAGCCAATCAGGAGAGTGCCACGACGTGGCGCTCCCTGATTGGCTGAAGGGACCCTCTTTGACAGGAGTCAGGGGGGGTCCTGGCAGTCGGGGAAAGGGGTCCCATGTGTAAACATGGGGCCCCTTTCAGCGCGTGATCGGGTTTCCGTTTTATTATTTTGCCAAGTACGTGGATTATACAAAGGTCTGATTCTACACTGGATTATGTGAGTATAATTTTTTTCACAGGTACCCCAAGGATTCTACATGGAGAAGAGGACCGACCCTCGTGGGAACATAGGTAAGTATGTATGTATGGAGGTGTGCATGTATGTAATAAACGTATACTTTCACGGTGTGTGTGTCCTGTTTTTTTGGGGGTATTTTTTTAGTAGTAGTACTACAGGTACCAGCGGGCCCGGTTTTCCACCGCATGCTGGTACTTGTGGTTCTCCAAGTACCAGCTTGCGGGGGAGGCTTGCTGGGACTTGTAGTACTGCTACTAAAAACAATATTGACATTTTTTAAAAAGGCTATCAGCCCCCCATCCGCCGCCCTTGGATGGGGGGGGGGACAGCCTCGGGCTTCACCCCTGGCCCTCGGGTGGCTGGAGGGGGGGGGGGCCTTGATTTAAGGGGTTCCCACTCCCCCAGGGTACCCCGGCCAGGGTTGACTAGTTGGGTATGTAATGCCAGGGCCGCAGGGACCAGTATAAAAGTGTCCCCCGGCTGTTGCATTATGTATCTGGCTAGTGGAGCCCGGTGCTGGTTTCAAAAATACGGGGGACCCCTACGCTTTTTGTCCCCCGTATTTTTGGAACCAGGACCAGGCGCAGAGCCCGGTGCTGGTTGATTAAATATGGGGGAACGCCTGTCATTTTCCCCCCCATATTTTTTCAACTAGGACCGGCTCAAAGAGCTCGAGGCTAGTTGTGCTTAAGAGGGGGGACCCCACGCAATTTTTTTCAGATTTTTTAAGACTTTAAACAACTTTTTAAGGTACACAATGAAGCCCTGCACGGATCTCACAGATCCGGCCGGGATTCCTTGTGTTTTGTCACGCAGTGTTTTACTCATCACTCCCGTAAAACACTGCCTGATATTACGAATCACATCGACATCGGAAAAAACGATTGTGCAAAACTTGGCAGCTTAGTGAATGATCGTATCAGGATTCAAAAAGTTGCAGTAAAATGCACCGATACCATTCGAGTTCAAACACCCTTCAAAACGGCAAAAACACGAATCTTTGTAAATATACCCCCATGTTGCTCTGCAGGTGGGGCAGATATAACATGTGCAGAGAGAGTTAGATTTGGGTGGGGTGTGTTCAAACTGAAATCTAAATTGCAGTGTAAAAATAAAGCAGCCAATATTTACCCTGCACAAAAACAAAAAAATAACCCGCTCAAATCTAAGGGGGGGGGGGGGGGGGGGTACTCACGGAGCGATCGCTGCTTAAAATCTGACTAGATTTCTTAGATTTTAAGCAGCGATCACTCGTGTGTACACCCTCACAGCAATAGCGATGCGCAGCTCCGCGCATCGCTATCACTGGTGCTAGATTGGCCTGCATGCAGGCCAATCTAACAGGTCGCTCACTTCACCCGCTGGGTAAAATGAGCGCCCCCCCGTCTCCCCCAGCACGCTCAGCACACATCGCGCTGTGCTGAGCGGGGGTAGAGATGTGTGCTGAGCGGTTCGCTCACCACACATCTCTCCCCACATCTGCCGGTGCGTACTGGCCTTAACTCTCTCTGCACATGTTACATCTGCCCCACCTGCAGTGCACATGGGGGGGTCATTCAGACCTGATCGCTCACTAGCAGTCTTTTGCAGTCCAGCGTTCGCATAGTCGCCGCCCAGGGCCGGATTAAGCCTTCAGGGGGCCTGGGGTACTTTAGATAGGGGGGCCCTCTTATCAGAACTACCCCCCTGGTTATGTCCATTGTGTGTGTGCCTGCTCCTCCCACTACAGCAATTCGCTGTACCCACATCCAGAGCCAGATTTAGACCATCAGTGTAGGTCCCCCCTCCCTCAACTGCATGCAGTTTCTCACACACACACACACACACACACACACTGCCCCCATAGCTGCACACACACTGCCTTACTGACATGGACACCTCTTACTGACAGATACCACTTACTGACATGTCACAGACACATCTTACTGATACAAACACTGACACACATACACTTAATGACACAGACACCGCTTACTGACAGACACAGGCAACACTTACTGACAGACACCCTTACTGACACAGACAAACACACCTTACTTACACACCACTTACTGGCATATGCATACTGAGAGCCACCCCTTAGTGATACAGGCCCTCATTCCGAGTTGTTCGCTCGCAAGGCGAATGTAGCAGAGTTACACACGCTAAGCCGCCGCCTACTGGGAGTGAATCTTAGCTTCTTAAAATTGCGACCGACGTACGCGCAATATTGCGATTACAAACGAGTTAGCAGTTTCAGAGTAGCTCCAGACTTACTCTGCCTGTGCGATCATTTCAGTGCTTGTCGTTCCTGGTTGACGTCACAAACACACCCAGCGTTCGCCCAGGCACTCCCACCGTTTCCCCGGCCACTCCTGCGTTTTTTCCGGAAACGGTAGCGTTTTCAGCCACACGCCCCTGAAACGCCGTGTATCCGCCCAGTAACACCCATTTCCTGTCAATCACATTACGATCGCCGGAGCGAAGAAAAAGCCGTGAGTAAAAATACTTTCTTCATAGTAAAGTTACTTGGCGCAGTCGCAGTGCGAACATTGCGCATGCGTACTAAGCGGATTTTCACTGCGATGCGAAGAAAAATACCGAGCGAACAACTCGGAATGAGGGCCACAGATACAAGTTACTGATACAAACACTTACTGAAACACACACTTATTGACACAGAGTCCACTTACTGACAGATATCCCCTACTGGCACTATTTACTGACACATTATCATACATATTTACAGGCACACCTTACTGACACAGAGAAAACTTACTAACACAGATACCCCTTACTGACACACACACAACACACTTATTCACACAGATACAACTGACTGACTGACTGTCTGACATAGACACCACTTATTGACTGATACCTCTTACTGACACACAAACCTACTGACATGCACACACTAACACACTTACTGACACAAATACACTTACTGACATACACACTTCATGGCATACATTCACACAGAAGATGACATAGCCTTCATGATATGTCCCCCAGCCCACTGCTGCACAGTGCACACTGAAACACATGCTACTGGTATCACTGTGTGGGATTGTCACTCGCCTTTTCAAAATCCAGGGCCCTCATTCCGAGTTGTTCGCTCGGTAAAAATCTTCGCATCGCAGCGATTTTCCGCTTAATGCGCATGCGCAATGTCCGCACTGCGACTGCGCCAAGTAAATTTGCTATGCACTTAGTAATTTTACTCACGGCTTTTTCATCGTTCTGGCGATCGTAATGTGATTGACAGGAAATGGGTGTTACTGGGCGGAAACAGGCCGTTTTATGGGTGTGTGGGAAAAAACGCTACCGTTTCCGGAAAAAACGCAGGAGTGGCCGGAGGAACGGAGGAGTGTCTGGGCGAACGCTGGGTGTGTTTATGACGTCAAACCAGGAACGACAAGCACTGAACTGATCGCAGATGCCGAGTAAGTCTGGAGCTACTCAGAAACTGCTACGAGGTGTGTAATCGCAATATTGCGAATACATCGGTCGCAATTTTAAGATGCTAAGATTCACTCCCAGTAGGCGGCGGCTTAGCATGAGCAAATCTGCTAAAATCTGCTTGCGAGCGAACAACTCGGAATGAGGGCCCAGATTTCTTTACTTGTTTGACCTTTGCCACTTTTTATCAGCTGCAGTCAGAGGTCTGTTCATTCTCTGCTTCAATCCGCTTGGTCTGTCTCTCTTCAGAGAGACGCTGGGAGGAGGTGTGGTCTGCTACTGGCTGCTACTGCTGTACACTGTACAGTAGCTGCGTAACCCTTCGTGCTGCCACTCAGCGATGCAGCGTGACTTCAGTGTGCAAGACAGCAGGGGGCGGATGTGTCAGAGGCAGAACAGCTCTAGCTGGGGCAGTGGCAAACGCAGGATTTTCGTTGGGGGGTTTCCGTACATGTATGTACTGTATGCTTTTATATATATATATATATATATATATATATATATATTTATAAGGTTACATACATATACCGATGCAGCAGTGCCCGGCACTCTCAACAATATTCACAATGGCCCATGAGGATTTAATAGCAGACATAGTGGAGGCGGCACTCAACGGACATCATGAGGCAAACAAAAATCACTGTACCAACCACATGTACAGCACTAACGTTTCGGAACATTAAGCCTTCATCAGTGAACTCTGATGAAGGAATAAAGTTCTGATACGTTAGTATTTGCCTTATGAAGTCCGTTGAGTGCCGCCCCCACTATATGATAGATAGATTTTATTTTTTTTCCCCTTGGTAAAAAAAGGCAGGGGCAATCAGATTTTATTAAAAAAAAAAAAAAAAAAACTATATACAAGGTCACGGTATACCAATGTGTCGAGGCTACGGGCTCCTGACTTTTTTAACCGGATTACAATTAAATACAGAAGCACCTGAGTGTCAGACCACTGCACACACACACACACACACACACACATACATACATACATACATTATCATACTTAAACAAACACACGCAGCACACACAGCATACATACACACACAGAGTATACTTGCACACACAGTAAACATACATACAGGAAGTATACATGCATACACACACAGTATACTGTACATGCACGCACGGTAGATGCTAGAATCAAGAGGGCTAAGGGACCTTTTCCGTAAGGGGGAGGAGTTACGACGCAAGGGGGAGGAGCTAGGCCAGCGGGATAGTTCCTCTACTATCCACGCCACCAACTATTACCTTTAGTAATTAGGTGGTGAGCGAAGCGGAGCGAGCCACCGTGCCCGAAGCGTGGCGAGCGAAGCGAGCCCGCGAGGGTACTTTTCGGGTACCCTGTTCGCCCGTAGCTCCTCCCCCTGCTGACGTAGCTCCTCCCATCAATACGTCACAAGGTCCCTTCAGCCCCTCCGATATAGAACCAACCATGCACGCACGCACACACACTATACATGCACACAGCATGATACATACACATAGTACACAGCATACATACATACATACATACTTATAAGTATGTATATATGCTATGTGCATGTAATATATTACATGCACACAGCATATATACATATATACACACAATGTGATGACACACACCATTAAGAGGAAGCATGCCACCTATTCAATCACATGCTACTCACCACACAAACTGCTGCAGTATATGGGACAGCATGCCACATGGCCTACTGGCCCTTTCTTCACCTGGCTGCTTGCAGAGTCAGTGGAGACTGAAAGACAGCAGCAGCCGCTACCTGCTCTCACCCGGAGGGCTGTTTCAAAGAAGACTCAGGAGTCAGGCACGTTCATGTACAGCCTGTGAGGAGCTGCTCGTTATTGCTGCAGCTCCCCCTACAGGCAGCCAGCCGCCTGACAGTGTAGGGAGCTGGAGCAGCCGTGTATTGTATACACGCAATGAAAAAAAAAAAAAACATCTTTCAGCAGCACTGATGATCGTCGGTCAGGGGGGGCCCCCTAACTGGGCCTGGGGTACTGACCCCCTGTGACCCCCCCTTAATCCGGCTCTGTCGTCGCCCACCAGGGAGTGTATTTTAGCTGTGCAAGTGTGCGAACGCATGTGCAGCCGTGCGGTACACAAAAACTTTGTGCAGTTTCTGAGTTGCCCAGAACTTACTCGGCCGCTGCGATAACTTCAGCCTGTCCGGGGCCAGAATTGACATCAGACACCCGCCCTTCAAACATCTGGGAAAACCTGCATTTCCTCAACCATTCCCTGATAACGGGCAGTTGCCACCCACAAACGCCTTCTTCCTGTCATTCTCCTTGCAATCGGCTGTGCGAATGGATTCTTCGTAAAACCCATCGCACAGCAACAATCCGCTTTGTACCTGTGCGATGCGCCTGCGCATTGCGGTGCACACGCATGCACAGTTCTGACCTGATCGCAGCGCTGCAAAAAGAGCTAGCGAGCGATCAGGTCTGAATGACCCCCCATGGTTTTGCCCAATTGCTAACTTTTTTTGCTTTGCTAACAACTCTGAACTCCCCATTGAGGGTTGGCCTGAGGCTACGTAGACTGCGCACAGCAGTATGACACAGACGCCATGCTTTTGTACATACACCTGCGTCTTCCCAACTACTCCTCGTTCACACTTCCATGGTCGCATTCTGTCAATCACTTCTCAGTGAAATCCTCATTGCGAGCGAGATCGCCTTGTCGTATGCACGTTCCGATCGCAGCACGTGCGCAGTCTGCTGATAATCGCTCCATCGCGTGAACATCGGCCACTGCATGCAAGCATGAATTAGGCCCCAGGTGCGACCATGCCAGGCTGGGGGGTCTCTGACATGGTAGCATCTGATGCGACTAGCCAGATCGCCCACTGGGAGGCTGACGGAAAATAATCTACCAACAGCCACCAATCTCAGAGGGACCTCCCAGCCCCTCTGCACCTTTGTATCCTTCTCCTGTGTGTGCCTAATTAATCACGGCTGCAGAGAGGAGCAGCTTCCAGGGAAGTATAAAAAGTAGAGCCCCTGCAACCAGCGTTTAGAAACATAGAAACATAGAATTTGTTGGCAGATAAGAGCCACTTGGCCCATCTAGTCTGCCCCCTTTTTTTTTACATTATTTTTATCTCTAACCTTATTTGATCCTTATTTCTTTGTAAGGATATCCTTAGGTCTATCCCATACATGTTTAAATTGCTCTACTGTCTTAGCCTCTACCACCTCTGATGGGAGGCTATTCCACTTGTCCACTACCCTTAAACTTCACACGTCAGATGCATTCGCACGCCACTCAAGCACACTTATCTTAGTAAATAACGACACAACAACCGTAATTGGCGTGAAAGGGGTCAGCTTTTTATTTTGACTGAGAGGAAGGCCTATTAATACTAAAACTAAAAATGCAGACTTCCCTCTCTAACTAAGGTGGCGGGGAGAAGAACGGTTAAGCAAGATAAATAACTTAATAAGGGTGATCCAAAATTATATGACAAAATAGAGCAATAAACAATACATATGTGTGAGGGGGCCTTTTGCCCCAGATGTTCCAGGATCGGCCTCCTGCCTCCATCCCGAGCAATAAAAATATATGTGTGAGGGGGCCTTCTGCCCCAGATGTTCCGGGATCGGCCTCCTGCCTCCATCCCAGAAATCGGAAATCCAAAATCCAAGGCCAGGGGTCGACCTTCTGCCACTACCCCTGCCCACCAACAGTTGTAGAGACGGAGGTACGCTCCGCCCCTACGGGGTAAAAAATTGGGCCTCCGGCCCCGATATCCACATATGTTTATGATCTATCATATGGGCCCACCAGGTACGGTGGTGCCCATCAATTAATTATTAGACTATAAAAATACCTAAAAGTTCACCCGAACTTACTAACAATAAACTCTTTAAGTTAAACTAAAATAACCGTTCAGAAACCGGCCACCAAAAGCCGACACAAGTAACCCCACTGTAGCAACAAAAAACCAACTCCCCAGGGCGGGAGAGTGGGTCACGGAAAAACTGGAAAGAGGCAGGATGTCCTAGGTCTGAAGACTATATGTATGTCAGACCAGCCCCTATACTGAATCCAGCCAATCACAATCCAGGCAGTTTTCCTTAAGTTCCTCCAACAAAAACTGTAACCCCTTCCGTGCCAGAGTGATGCATTAAGAGGCGTGCAGCAAGCCCAGCCGGTGAGTTTATGCTGTTTAGGCCACATTACATGACCTACGCAGTCTTAAACTTCACATGTCAGATGCATTCGCACGCCACTCAAGGACACTTATCTTAGTAGATAACGACACAACAACCGTAATTGGCGTGAAAGGGGTCAGCTTTTTATTTTGACTGAGAGGAAGGCCTATTAATACTAAAACTAAAAATGCAGACTTCCCTCTCTAACTAAGGTGGCGGGGAGAAGAACGGTTAAGCATGATAAACAACTTAATAAGGGTGATACAAAATTATATGACAAAATAGAGCAATAAACATATGTGTGAGGGGGCCTTCTGCCCCAGATGTTCCGGGATCGGCCTCCTGCCTCCATCCCGAGCAATAAAAACATATGTGTGAGGGGGCCTTCTGCCCCAGATGTTTCCGGGATCGGCCTCCTGCCTCTATCCCAGACATCGGAAATCCAAAATCCAAGGCCAGGGGTCGACCTTCTGCCACTACCCCTGCCCACCAACAGTTGTAGGGACGGAGGTACGCTCCGCACCTACAGGGTAAAAAATTGGGGCTCCGGCCCCGATATCCACATATGTTTATGATCTATCATATGGGCCCACCAGGTACGGTGGTGCCCATCAATTAATTATAAGACTATAAAAATACCTAAAAGTTCACCCGAACTTACTAATAATAAATTCCTTAAGTTAAACTAAAATAACCGTTCAGAAACCGGCCAACTGCCAGGTTACCAACCTGCCACCGCCACCGAACCGAAAACTCAACTCAACTAAACAAAGCATAACACAAAGAAAACTCAACTCAACTCAAACTAAAGAAAACAGAACACGAAGCTAAACAGATCATTGCCACCCACATGCAGGACCAGAAAAAGCGGATACCCGAATCGGCCAACTGCCGACCTCAGCCAATCCCGCAGGCCGTCCCAGTGGAGGCCTCTACGACCCAACCAGCGCACAGCCTGCAGCTCCGGAAACTGAATCGTGTCGCAAGCCAGAGCCGACACCGACAGCCAGTATACGTAGGAATGGCTGACAAACCATATAAAGCGCGAATCTAGCCGCCTTCCTGCAAAAGAAGGGAGTGACTGAGGTTAATAATGAATTATAGTATGGAGAAAATGGGTAACCTACGCTGCGTCCCTAAGAGGGGGGGAGGGGAGTGGGGGGGTCGCCCAATTTGACTTGAGGCAAAAACACAAAACTTCGTCAGCCGGCAAAAACCGTAATTAAAACCAACGATAAAGCAAAAATTCCTCAAGGCCCCCACAATCGCAAAGTGCAACTGTGACGAGAGGCTAATCCTCAAAGGGGCGCACCGGGAGGAAAAGGCCTGATATAGCGCCTGACTGCACCAGACCTCCACCTACCCAGTGCCCGGACTGCGACTTCGGACCAACCCGCCACAGCGGCCGCAGAATCAGCGCCAATGCGGAAAGAGTGAATCCCATAGTCGGCCGGAGATAGACCCAGGTATAAAATACAACGCCCCAAAACCGACCAGAAGTGATATCTGGTCAACGGGGAACCGTCACTATGGACGAGCCACCCGTCAGGCGTGGGAGGCCGTACGGACGAATAAGACCGGGCCACGGTAACTAGACAAATGCCCCGCACACGAGCCCGGCCCACTCGAACCCACTGCCCCCAGCCGACTACGTCAATCTTAGAGCGCTGAATCCTACACCACAAACCGTCGGGGCGTATAACGACGTGGGCCAGCTCGCCCACCCTGAATGCACCGTGAAAGGCCATCGTAAAGGCCGTCATGAAGAGGCGAACTTCACACCCCGAAGTGCAAATACTCCGTAGGGATCCTAAAATCTGCCTAAACAAAGACCCGGCGATTGTCCGGCAGGGGCGGGAGCGCCTGTGCCCATCCTTTCAACACCCTCTGGAGGAAAAAGGACTCAGTAAAGTCCTCTTCCCCCCGAAGCCGCAGAAAGTATGATATACTCGCCAGCGCCCGACCCACATACGTTCGCGAACTCCCATTGGTATACAAAAACTCAGATGTAATCCAAAAGTAAGCCGTGAAAGGTCTTACCACTATGGCCTCTCTCCAGAAGGTAGCGACTCCACCGCTCCCAGGCGGCCAGATAATCCGCGAAAGTCGCAGGAGCCAACGACCTGTGGGCTAAATCCTCCAATCCGGGCGGACAACCTGCCACACATAATCAGGACATAATTCCCCTCGGATTAGAGCTGCAGGAGCCAATCGCCTAAACCGCTGCCAGTCGCCGCGAGAAAGGGCATCAGCTATTTCATTACGCGCGGCCGGGACATGCTTGGCTCGCAACGTAATGTTGTTCACCAAGCATAGCAAGACTATCTGCGCAATGACCCGCAGGACCGGCAAGGACGTGGATCTCTGCCGGTTAATGGCAAAAACCACGCCCAAACAGTCACACCAGAAGATCACCTGTTTGTTACGCAGGGCATCGCGCCACAACTCCAATGCGACCATGATGGGAAAAATTTCCAGCAACAGCATGTTTGTCGTGAGGTGCTCGCTAATCCAGTCCCTCGGCCAAGGAGACGCGCACCAGCGGCCAGCGAAATTGGCACCAAAACCGCAAGCGCCAGAGGCGTCCGTGAAAAGCTCCAGGGATGTGCTAGACACGACCGCCTCTTGCCAAACACAGACACTGTTGAAACGAACTAGAAATTCATCCCATGTACGTAAATCCCTCCGAATTTCGAGGGATAATCTAAGAAAATGATGCGGGCGGCTAATCCCAACTGTCGCCCGCTCCAATTTTCTACAGAAAACCCTACCCATGGGGATAACCTTGCAAGCAAAATTAAACAGGCCCAATAAGGATTGAGCCTGCTTGAGGGTAAGCTTGCCTGCAGCAAGCGCAAAAAGGATACCATTGTGCAGACGCAACACCTTATCCACTGGGAGCCTACATAGACCAGCGACCGTATCAATCTGAATCCCGAGGTAAACTAAGGAGGCAGAGGGACCCTCAGTCTTCTCAGGCGCAACAGGAACCCCAAAGTGTGCGAAGAGGGCCAATGCCCTCCGTAGCAAGCGTACGCAGCGATCTGAGTCCGGTGGGACGATCAAAAGGAAATCGTCCAAATACTGCGAAATACCCTTCTCGCCCGTCGCATGCTCCAGACACCAATGGAGGAAAGAACTGAATCTCTCGAAGTATGCGCAAGAGATAGAACAACCCATAGGGAGGCACCGATCGATGCAATAGCCATCGTCCAGTTGAAAACCCATAAACTGAAAGGCGGAAGGGTGCAGCGCGAGGAGACGAAACGCTGACTAGATGTCCAATTTACACATCACTGCCCCCAGACCAAAAGACCAAATGGTGGCAATGGCCAAATCAAAAGACAGGTAAACGACCCTACACTGATCATCAGGGATAGCATCATTAACCGAGGACCCGAGAGGACAGGAAAGATGTTGAATGAGCCAAAATTTTCCCGGGGTCTTCTTGGGCACTATACCTACGGGGGACAAGACCAAATCGGCAAAGGGGGGTCCCGACAAGGGCCTATCATCCTGCCCAACGCCACCTCGGCCTCAACCTTCTGCCGCAGCACGTCCGGAAACTCCCGAGCCGAACGCAGGTTTGTACCAGCCCCGGGACCCACTAGCCCATGTATCGGCAAGGAGAAGCCAGACGTGAAACCCGTGTGTAAAAATTGGGCATCCACCTGCCACGGGTACCGTCCAGCCAGGGTATGAGCGCCAGAAGTCTAATTGGAGTGGGGGCTGTGGCCAGCGACTGGGGCCGCAGGAACGCGGCTCTGCCGGGTCTGCGGGCCGGAATTACCCCCTGTCCCTGGACTGGGGCAGTCCTTGATCCCGTGGCCTCAAGTCACATTGGGCATTATTGAAAGCGAAGCATTTGCCATGCCCCGCGCGCGATGGACCCCCTCGAAAGCCGGTAGAATGAGAGGCAGGCCGTTGTGCCCATCGTCTCGCTGTACCGCCCTCCTCAGCGCCCACTGAGCCCTGTGTTAGCTCCGAGCACAATTCAACATCCTTTTTACCGAAATTATAGATCTCCCGCCCGTGCTGTTTTTGCGCCGGAAGTCCTCATCTTAACGTCGCCGGGCCGGGCCGGCCCTTTGTACTTATGGCACAGCACGTGTATAAGGAACTGATAGCGCACGAGGTTCATGTGTACGTCCGGGCGCGTTTCTAAGTAACACGCCGCGAAGATCAACATGCACCGAACCCAAGTCGGGTAGGAGCGCAAAGCGTCTCCGCTGCCCTGTCCCTTTTTCCTAGCTGAAAGCAAGGCTTTACGATCATAGCAAGTAAGAGCAAAAATATTGACGTATAGGCCCGTACGGACCCGGTCCCGGGGCCTAAGACCACGTTACACTGCTGTGTTAGTGCAGTGAACGGTGTCCGACTTGACCGATATTTGCGAGGCGGAAGAGTTGGAATACCGATGCTTGCGCCATTTGCGATGTTTTGACCCTGTGCAAACCGCCGTCGGAGGACACACCCTCCGAGGATGTGGAGGCAAGGGAAGAGTCCGTGCCCCGACGCCTACACCTGTGTCTACTGCGCTTGCCGGAAACCCTACGTGTATGTCTGCCCCCGCTAGAGGAGCTGAGTACTTGATCCCAATCTGCTAAGGGGGGTAACTGCGCTCCCCCGGGACCAATCAGGGTCCGATTAAGACTCACCTGCACGAGAGGCTACTCCGTCCGTCCGTGCACCCTCCGGACGACTTGCTGAGGCACCGGCTGACTCCATTCCTGTCCCAACGTCCACGGCTGGGGAGACAAAAGAGACATTGTTCCTCTGCACCCCCACCGGTCCAGCAGCCGCTGCGAGCGGGGCAGGCGGGCCGGTCGTTCCACCAGAGGACAGGAGTGGCGTAAGGGTTTGCGCAATGCTATCTGCCAAAGAAGCGGTGGCCTGCCCCTGTCCACCGGGTACGGAGGATAACAAGGGAGCCACCGCCAACACGACTGCGGCACAAATGGCGGACAAAATGGTGGCGTCCACCAAGGGTGCGGCTGCCGTAGCATGCTCTCTAAGATCAGATGCGGCATGCGAGTCCCGCGCCCCACGGGAGGTTCGCAAACCACCCGTCGGGAGCAAGGACCCGGATGATCCCTCACTGTCGTGTATCACGGCATATCTGTCCTGCTGCAACAAACTCTGCCTGATCCGCCTGCGCCGCGACCTCCTCCTATCCAAGAGCATTGGTCTCAGCACCAGAGACCTGAGCGCCGTCACTGCTAGAAAGACGCAGTGCACCGTCTGACTGAGGGCTGTCCGCAGCAACGTCTGAAGTAGCAGTCTGGACACGGCGGGGCCCAGACCGCTCGCTACCCGCCTGCGCACGCTGTCCACTCATGGCTGTGCGCCTCGCGAGCAACCCTAGAAGGGACTGGCACCACGGGTCCAACCACGGCAGGAGAGGCCAGGTGGCCCGTCCCACCGCGGGCGGACGTGGAGCACCCCTGTGCGACGGGCCCTGCAATTTCCGCCGGTGGCACCAGCCCAGCAGCAGAGCGGGTGCGTCGCCCCGCACCGTCGCAGGAGGGCGCTACCCGGCCCTGAGCTGTAATATCCCAATCCCCACCGGTACCAGCGAGAGGACGCCTCATTTGGGCTCCCCTGGTGCAGACATTTGCTATCCCAAGCTTTTTTTTTTTAAACCATACTATAGAGCCGGGGTGTTTGGCGGTATTGAACCGGTGACCTATTGCACTGTATTCCGGCTGCTTAACAGCTAAACCACGGCAGCTAAAATAAAAACACAGCACGTGCGCGCTGCACGGACCCACCGCACCCGGCAGCCGCGCAATCCCCCTGTGTATGCCATGGGGGCTGCCCCCCCTGGGGACAGAGAGATGCAGAGCCACCGGGAAGAAGCGCTGCCCCGGGTGTGCAGCAGCAGAGCACCCGCCAGCCGCCCCGACCAGCGGATGCAGGGACGGTATGGTTCCATCCCTAGCAGTCTGCCTCTGCCGGCCACGCACACCCGGCGCTCCATCCACCGCCGCAGCCAGCAGCGGAGACGGAGAGCGCAAGGGAGCGCGGGCGGGCAGCCGAGCCCGGCCGCGGATGCCCAGCGTCTCACGTGCTACTGCCACAGCAGGCCTACCCCGACTCGGCCGGACCTCAGAGGAGTCCAGCAACCGAGCGGGGAGGCCCGCGCTGCATCTGGGAGGCCATGCGCTGCACACAAGTATCACTACAAGTAAAATGCAATAGGAAAGGAAAGAACAGGAAGGGGGGGGGGGGAAACAGGACTGCAGAGAGAAGAATGGGTAGAGGCTAGATGGAAAGATATATAAGTATAAGATTGGAAAATGGAAAAGAGAAAATACGTAAATGTGTTGTACTTAGCAGTTCACGGAAAAACTGGAAAGAGGCAGGATGTCCTAGGTCTGAAGACTATATGTATGTCAGACCAGCCCCTATACAGAATCCAGTCAATCACAATCCAGGCAGTTTTCCTTAAGTTCCTCCCACAAAAACTGTAACCCCTTCCGTGCCAGAGTGATGCATTAAGAGGCGTGCAGCAAGCCCAGCCGGTGAGTTTATGCTGTTTCGGCCACATTACATGACCTACACTGTCTTTCTGTGAAGTAATTTTTCCGCAAATTTCCCCTGAACCTCCCTCCCTCCAGTCTCAGTGCATGTCCTCGTGTCCTATTGCTTCTCTTCATTTGGAGAATGTTTCCCTCCTGGACTTTGTTAAAACCCTTGATATATTTGAAAGTTTCTATCATGCCCCCCCTTTCCCTTCTCTGCTCCAAACTATACATATTGAGATTTCTTAGTCTTTCTGGGTATGTTTTGTGATGTAGGCCATGCACCATTTTAGTTGCCCTTCTTTGTACAGTTTCTAATGTATTAATATCCTTTTGAAGATATGGCCTCCAGAATTGAACACAGTATTCTAGATGAGGCCGTACCAATGACCTATACAGTGGCATTATTATGTTGAAGTCAAATATATTACATAAAAAGAACATACAAATACACACATTATGAGTCGCTATACTCGCAAATACGCGCAGCGAGTACAGAAATATATGGTAACACACGCATTTACACGGACATGCCACAGAGATGGATTCGACACTTATTTCATACAGTACATGACTATAATAATATCAAGTGGCAGACATCATGATGATTTAAAATTATATATAATGAAGTAATGTCATGTATGTGTATTATTTGAACGAAACCAGATACACCTGTCATATTTGGTATTTAAGCAACCAGATTAATGTGTAGATTAATTTGATACTTGTTATAAAGTTGTAGGACATTGCAACAAATAATTATGATTAAATGTATGTAAGCTAAAATCACTTTTATTAGAACAATAGATATTCCAAACAGGTAGTGGACAGGAAGCTCAGGCCAGCCCCTTTGGACGTCCCCAAGGCTGAACCTGTTCAGCACACGAATAGACTAGGGACTCATCATGAATGAGGAAGTTCCCTCCCCCAAACTAGATAACACATTGCTGATCACACAGGAGTCAGTTGCTGTTTTGTCCCAGATGCTGAGCGAGATGGAGTGTTGGTAATATTTTGCTGCTGTTAGCTGGAGTTGAGACACAGCTAAAGATGGAGGAACTGGAGCGATTATAAAGTGCATTGAGGGAATGGTATTGTATGCTGGCCTGTAACTGTATGTAACTGTATGTAACTGTATGTATTAACTGCTTACTGTATGAGTTGTAACCATGTAACTATAGGTATATTGTACATTGTAATATATTGAATCCATATCCTTTTAATAACAAATATATACATCAATGAGCTTTGGAACTCAGATAATGTGTGGGTGTATTGTTTTCTCTTATGGGATGCAGTGTTTTGCGATGTACAGCGCACATTCATGGCAAATGGTAATAATATGTGCAGGCGTTTACAATATATATTAGAGCGGGCATTTTAAATGTTTGTGAGAAAGCAATTTGGCATTTACAGATGGGGGCTGCGTTCTTAATGATGTACTGTACATTACAAACGTGGCTGTGATCGACCGGCTAACGATGGACGCATCGCAAAATGCTCACGAATCACATCCACGTGTTTTGCTGTGTTAATAGTAAGACGCTGATATGAAATTCAAGGGACAATGTTTTTCTCATAATATTTAAGATGCTAAAATGTATTTTTATTGTTGCAAAACAAAGTTCAAATAAGTCATATTGTGTTTGATTCAGATTGGATTGTTTATCTGGTAAGTAGATTTAAAAGTACATTTAAAAGTTGCTGCATAGCCTTTATATAGTTTTTTTTTTTTTTAAACTCAGGCCTAAAATAACTTCTGGTGCTTGTATAATGTGTGATTTCTTTGTGACAAAGGAAGCCGCATGGTCTGTCCTCCATTTTGGACTAACCACATGGCCTGTCCACCATTTTGTGTAAACATCATGGATGTGGAAGGGGGAGGAACAGTGGCCATTTTATAAAGGTAATTTTCTAAATAGCTGATTTTCAGTCTGCTCAGAACAATCAGCTTTCCCTTGTCACATCAAGCACCATTTATGAGTTACCAATACATTTATTTAACCCATGCCATAGTCAATTACAAATAGTTTCAATTGGGCCTAGTGAAAGTTAATAGTGAGATGAATACTTGATGTAAGAATTACACACAGATATAAAACAGTTTTTTTTTCTTTTTCCTCCAGGATTTAGTTAACTCTGCTTGCTAGTTTAGGATAGCCATTGAAATGTTAATTAACCTGTCCCACTACCCTCTTGAACAGGCATATGAACCTCTGTTGATATGCAAATTAGAGACTTTGAAGAAAATGCATTCATTCAGTATGTGTGTACTGTGTGGGGGTTCTATGAGAGTCAAGTGGTATATATATATATATATATATATAATATTTATTATAATTATGTGTATATTTATATCAGTGTATGTTCTGCAAGATTGCTATCCAATCTGAATCATATCATTTAAATTATAGATTATTGCAGTCATTATAGATCTGTGTGAAACCGGATACATTTGTTGCTATATAGGTAAATTTGAAATAACAGTATTTTAAGGAAGTAAGTGTAAAGACACCAACGCAGGTCTGCATAAAAGTTTATGCAGAACAAGTTGTGTCTAGTGGCCAATAGTAATTAGTATTGTTCACATTTATAGAGCTGTGTGGTTTGTTGAATTGCGGACGCAGGGTTTTGTACACGTGTCTCAGACAAAGTACAGGACTGCGCACGCAGCGTAAAAGACACGCACGGTCGCGTGTTTACGCAAAGTGCGTAAGAGTGCGGGCGCTAAGTACAAATTACACAATAGTATCGTTTAGTTAAAAGGTGGGACAGTAGCCACGCTACAATAACACAAAACTACTCAGTTTCTAAAGCAGATTAGTATAAAACTTTTGTTTAAACTGTATTGCCTCTGGGGGTAAAGCTGCCTATCTGAATGAATTAAAATTTTCTGTACAGAAAAACAAAGTGTATTTGAGTGAGCGAAAGTGGAGTGAGTGGATTTGAACCCCGGAATTCGGGATCCTGTCGTTCGGTACACCGAGTGAGTGGAGGCTTGGTGGCGTGAGGCGGCTGACTTACGTTAGTATAAGATTTGGAATACTTAAGTCGTGAGGAGACTTACACAGGAGCATGGTAGGGAATTGTGTTGTGACCCATATAGTTTTTTGATACGCTCCGGCTGAGGTTTCGCAGCTTGTGATTCGATTCCAGTGATCGTATGGCAGATAAGTAACAAGTACCTATACGCTGTGCGATTGGACCGCGCGTTTGTGGGTGTGATATATAGCGCAACTTGATATTCTTTTTAACGAGCTTTTGCGTAAAATCGCGGCATCATTAGCACTGTATACAGCATACGCAAGCGTGATTTGTGTATAAAAAAAAGTGCATAGGGAGTTTTCGCTGGTCTCTCTCAGGAACATCTCCAACGACAGATACTTTACTGGAAAGGGTAAGTTATTCCTAAAAACTTCCAGTAAATATAGGTCAATTAGGGGCCCTAGGTTGGGTACATTGCAATCCGCTATCAAAAGTGTATCGTTGTATTGGCCAACGTGGGCATGAGCGGGTGAAGAGCGCTCGGAGAACTTTCACCATCACCTTATATTGAGTATTTTGGTGTTTGTGGGAGAAGGCCCACAATTATGGGAGCCAGCTGCTCAACTAAGGGACGTTTAGCCAGGGTTCAGGTTGAAGAGCCGCGGCCCAAGGGGTCAGCGAGGTTTAAAGGAAAAAGTATTATGTGTGGGAAATATGGTCCACACGCTGAAGACTTTTTGTCTGAATGGGTATGTATGACTGACAACGATAGGGTATCATTCCCTAAGGTGGGCGGCTTTGAACCAGAGGTATTGCAGAACTTAAGGATAAGAATATGTCTGATAAAATCCCGAAAACAAAGGGTCAGACATACAAATTGTTTAAACCTGTGGCAGCAAGAGGGGTTGGTGAGTTTGATCCTAAGGTATTGCAGGTGGTATGTCTAACCAAAGTCATATAAGACAAGAATGGAAATATAAGAACTGTTTGAACTTGTAGCAGCAATAAACAAGTAGGAAGAAAAAAAAAGAATGCACGTACACCGCCATATGTAGATGTGGAAACAGTTACAGCCAGCATACAAACTATAGAAAATAATAAAAATATGAAAAATATGACTATATCCTGTATATGTACTAATGAATGTTGAAGTTTTATTTAGGAGGAGAAGGTGACCTGATTGTTTTCAGCCATTTCTCATGTACCCAGAGGAGTATCCAACCAGTAAAAGAAGAGCAGTAGCCTGTGGGGGAAGTGGCTGAGACCAGTGGAACAGGTAAGTATGGTATCATTCGTGTACATCTATAGTAAAACCCAAAAATAAAACAAAAAAAATCAAGAAAGTAACGTCAGAAATGGAGAAAAACCTGCCTGCACATTAGTTTCTCTGACGTCCTAGTGGATGCTGGGAACTCCGTAAGGACCATGGGGAATAGACGGGCTCCGCAGGAGACTAGGCACTCTAAAAGAAAGATTAGGTACTATCTGGTGTGCACTGGCTCCTCCCTCTATGCCCCTCTGTGGCATACTGGAATGTTAGTAGACAAGAGATATTGGAAAGTTCCAAAAGCCTTTTAATTCTTATCAGTGAGTGGGGGAGTTTTATGGCCCCAAACCAGTTCTAGCAGACCCTGCCACATGTAGGGGGTTAGGACAGGAAGTGCAGGGGGATTTTAGAAAAAGGAACAAAGCACAGGACAGGGCAGTGTGAGCTGAGGACTGAGGATGGAAGGCACAGGCTAAGTGTCCAGGAGAAACGCAGGCTGGGGACTGTGGAACAAGAATGGCACTCCACAGTCCCTGGCATGATGGAAAGAAGAGCAGCGTGTGGGTGTTGCTATGAAGAGAGGGAGAGCCCATATCTGCAGTGTGACAGGAGAGCCAGCAGCTTCAGTGAGAGATGGAGAGTGCAGTGTGAGAGCCACAGTATGCAGAGTACAGTGGAAGGAACCAGGAACAAAGGACCTTCCGGGGTACCCAAGAAGCAGGACGGGAGGTGTGAGTCTGCGTGATAGGACGAGCTGGGTGAGTGGTAGGAACCACGTTTGGCGGAAGGCCCCCAGTAACGTGTACATGAGATCCCGTTTAGATGGAGCCCCTAGCGAATGGGGGAGAGCACACTAAAATGAATTTCAGTTTGCGAAAGCCGCACTACTGATTCCCAGAGACTGCGCTGGTATGTACTGTACTGTAATGCTGCCACATCACTGTAAATGCTGTTATTGCCCGTGAAGCAAATGAAAGGAGATGTAACTTGATGTAACCCATATGAATATTGCGCTGGAGAGGAGAACAAGGAGTTAAATGTTACTGTCGTGATAACCCTGTCTGAACTGTGAATAAACTGCTTGCTTATGTGATGACATGGCCTGGTGTGCAATGCTTTTTTTAAATGACTGATGGACCGGCCGCTGCCCGGCTATCACACCTCCTCCAGACCTCAGTTAGAATCTGTGCCCGGCCAGAGCTGGGTGCTCCTAGTGGGCTCTCCTGAGCTTGCTAGAAAGAAAGTATTTGTTAGGTTTTTTATTTTCAGTGAGATCTGCTGGCAACAGACTCACTGCTTCGTGGGACTGAGGGGAGAGAAGCAAACCTACCTGCGAGCAGCTAGCTTGTGCTTCTTAGGCTACTGGACACCATTAGCTCCAGAGGGTTCGAACACAGGGCCTGGCCTCGATCGTCTGTTCCCGGAGCCGCGCCGCTGTCCCCCTTGCAGAGCCAGAAGACAGAAGAAGGAGATAAAATCGTCGGCAGAAGACTCCGGTCTTCATTAAGGTAGCGCACAGCACTGCAGCCGTGCGCCATTGCTCCCACTGCACACCACACACTCCGGTCACTGTAGGGTGCAGGGCGCTGGGGGGGGGGCGCCCTGGGCAGCAATAAGAATACCTTTTGGCACATTATGCACATAATACAGTCTGGAAAACTGTATATGTGCAAAAAAACCCGCCATTAAGATATACAAAACGCGGGAGAAGCCCGCCGCTGAGGGGGCGGGGCCTTCTTCCTCAGCACACCAGCGCCATTTTCTTTTCACAGCTCAGCTGGAAGGACGCTCCCCAGGCTCTCCCCTGCAGTATCCTGTACAAGTAGGGTAAAAAAGAGAGGGGGGGGCACATAAAATTAGGCACAGATAAGATAATAAGCAGCTATTGGGAAAAATCACTCAGTATAGTGTAAATCCCTGTGTTATATAGCGCTGTGGTGTGTGCTGGCATACTCTCTCTCTGTCTCCCCAAAGGACTTTGTGGGGTCCTGTCCCCAGTCAGAGCATTCCCTGTGTGAGTGCGGTGTGTCGGTACGGCTGTGTCGACATGTTTGATGAGGAGGGTTACGTGGAGGCGGAGCAAGGGCAGATAAGTGTGGTGTCGCCCCCGACGGAGCCGACACCGGATTGGATGGATATGTGGAAGGTCTTAACAGACAGTGTCAACTCCTTACATAAAAGGTTCGATGACGCAGCAGCCTTGGGACAGCCGGGATCTCAGCCCGCACCTGCCCAGGCGTCTCAGAGGCCATCAGGGGCTCATAAACGCCTGCTAGCTCAGATGGTAGACACAGATGTCGACACGGAGTCTGACTCCAGTGTAGATGAGGATGAGACAAATGCACAGTCTACAAAAGCCATCCGATGCATGATTACTGCAATGAAAAATGTATTGCACATTTCTGATATTAACCCGGTTACCACCAAAAAGGGTATTATGTTTGGGGAGAAAAAGCAGCCAGTGACTTTTCCCCCATCTGATGAATTAAATGAATTGTGTGAGGAAGCGTGGAGTTCCCCCGATAAGAAACTAGTGATTTCTAAGAGGTTACTGATGACGTACCCTTTCCCGCCAACGGACAGGTTACGTTGGGAAACATCCCAAAGGTGGCACTGCCGTCTCAGGATACGGCCGCCTTAAAGGAGCCTGCGGATAGAAAGCAGGAAGCTATCCTGAAGTCTGTGTATACACACTCAGGTACTATACTGAGACCTGCTATTGCTTCAGGCATGGATGTGTAGTGCTGCAGCCGCATGGTCTGATTCCTTGTCAGACAAAATTGATTCCCTCGACAGGGATACTATTTTGCTAACCATAGAACATATAAAAGATGTCGTCTTATATATGCGGGATGCACAGAGGGACATTTGCCTGCTGGCATCTAGAATTAATGCAATGTCCATTTCTGCCAGGAGAGTATTATGGACTCGGCAGTGGACAGGTGATGCTGATTCTAAAAGTCACATGGTGGTTTTGCCTTATAGGGGTGAGGAATTGTTTGGGGACGGTCTCTCGGACCTCGTATCCACGGCAACAGCCGGGAAGTCAACTTTTTTACCTCAGGTTCCCTCACAGCCTAAGAAAGCACCGTATTATCATGTACAGTCCTTTCGGCCTCAGAAAGGTAAGCGGATCAGAGGCGCATCCTTTCTGCCCAGAGGCAGGGGTAGAGGAAAGAAGCTGCACCAGGCAGCCAGTTCCCAGGAACAAAAATCCTCCCCCGCTTCCTCTAAGTCCACCGCATGACGCTGGGGCTCCACAGGCGGAGCCGGGTGCGGTGGGGGCGCGTCTCTGAAACTTCAGCAACCAATGGATTCGCTCACAAGTGGATCTCTTGGCTGTACAAATTGTATCTCAGGGATACAAGCTGGAGTTCGAGGCGACTCCCCCTCGCCGTTACCTCAAATCAGCCTTGCCAGCTTCCCCCATGGAAAGGGAGGTAGTACTGGCGGCAATTCACAAGCTGTACCTCCAGCAGGTGATAATCAAGGTTCCCCTCCTTCAACAGGGACGGGGTTACTATTCCACAATGTTTGTGGTACCAAAACCAGACGGTTCGGTGAGACCCATTCTGAATTTAAAATCCTTGAACACTTATATAAGGAAGTTCAAGTTCAAAATGGAATCGCTCAGGGCGGTTATTGCAAGCCTGGAAGAGGGGGATTTTATGGTGTCGCTGGACATCAAGGATGCTTACTTGCATGTCCCTGTTTACCCAACTCACCAGGAGTACCTCAGGTTTGTGGTACAGGATTGTCATTACCAATTCCAGACGTTGCCGTTTGGTCTGTCCACGGCACCGAGGGTATTTACCAAGGTAATGGCCGAAATGATGATACTCCTTCGAAAAAAGGGAGTTATAATTATCCCGTACTTGGACGATCTCCTTATAAAGGCGAGGTCCAGAGAGCAGTTGTTAGTCAGCGTAGCACTCTCTTGGGAGGTGTTGCAACAGCACGGCTGGATTCTGAATATCCCAAAGTCGCAGCTGATTCCTGCGACGCGTCTGCTCTTCCTGGGCATGATTCTGGACACAGAACAGAAGAAGGTGTTTCTCCCGGTGGAGAAGGCCCAGGAATTGTCATCTCTGGTCAGGGACCTCCTGAAACCAAAACAGGTGTCGGTGCATCACTGCACGCGAGTCCTGGGAAAGATGGTGGCTTCTTACGAAGCAATTCCCTTCGGCAGGTTCCATGCAAGGATCTTTCAGTGGGATCTGTTAGACAAATGGTCCGGATCGCATCTTCAGATGCATCGGTTGATCACCCTGTCCCCAAGGGCCAGGGTGTCTCTGCTGTGGTGGCTGCAGAGTGCTCATCTTCTCGAGGGCCGCAGATTCG